>NC_092011.1:18280903-18355903 GCF_044704955.1 Pristiophorus japonicus | reverse complement strand
TGTGTGTGTCAGTGTGTGTGTGTGTGTGTGTCAGTATGCGTGTGTGTGTGTCAGTGTGTGAGTGTGTGTCTGAGTCTGTGTGTGTGTGTGTGTCAATGTGTGAGTGTGTGTCTGAGTCTTTGTGTGTGTGTGTGTCAGTGTGTGCGAGGGTGTGTGAGTCTTTGTGTGTGTGTGTGTCAATGTGTGCAAAGGTGTGTGTCTTTGTGTGTGTGTGTGACAGTGTGTGAGTGTGTGTCTGAGTCTTTGTGTGTGTGTGTGTCAGTGTGTGCGGGTGTGTGAGTCTTTGTGTGTGTGTGTGTCAGTGTGTGCAAGGGTGTGTGTGTCAGTGTGTATGTGTGTCTGAGTCTGTGTGTGTGTGTGTCAGTGTGTGTATGTGTGTGTGAGTCTTTGTCTGTGTGTGTGTGTGTCAGTATGTGAGTGTGTGTCTGAGTCTGTGTGTGTGTGTGTGAGTATGTGCGAGGGTGTGTGAGTATTTGTGTGTGTGTCAGTGTGTGCGAGGGTGTGTGTGTCTGTGTGTGTGTGTGTGTCTGAGCGTGTGTATGTGTATGTGTGTGTGAGTCTTTGTGTGTGTGTGTGTCTGTGTGTGTGTGTGTGTCTGAGTCTGTGTGTGTGTGTGTGTGAGTGTGTGTCTGAGTCTTTGTGTGTGTGTCAGTGTGTGCGAGGGTGTGTGTCTTTGTGTGTGTGTGTGTCAGTTTGTGCGAGGGTGTGTGAGTCTTTGTGTGTGTGTGTCAGTGTGTGCGAGGGTGTGTGAGTCTTTGTGTGTGTGTGTTTCAGTGTGTGCGAGGGTATGTGTGTCAGTGTGTGTGTGTGTCTGAGTCTGTGTGTGTGTGTGTGTGTGTGTGTGTGTCAGTGCGTGTCTGTGTGTGTGTGAGTGTGTGTGTGTGTGTGTCAGTGTGTGTGTGTGCGTCTGAGTCTGTGTGTGTGTGTGTGTATCAGTGTGTGTGTGTGTGTCTGAGTCTGTGTGTGTGTGTGTCAGTGTGTGAGTGTGTGTCTGAGTCTGTGTGTGTGTGTGTGTGTGTGTGTCAGTGTGTGTGTGTCTGAGTCTGTGTATGTGTATGTGCGTGTGAGTCTGTGTGCGTGTGTGTGTGTCAGTGTGTGTGTGTGTGTCTGAGTCTGTGTGTGCGTGTGTGTCAGTGTGTGAGTGTGTGTCTGAGTCTTTGTGTGTGTGTGTGTCAGTGTGTGCGAGGGTGTGTGAGTCTTTGTGTGTGTGTGTCAGTGTGTGCAAGGGTGTGTGTCTTTGTGTGTGTGTGTGTCAGTGTGTGAGTGTGTGTCTGAGTCTTTATGTGCGTGTGTGTCAGTGTGTGAGTGTGTGTCTGAGTCTTTGTGTGTGTGTGTGTCAGTATGTGCGAGGGTGTGTGAGTCTTTGTGTGTGTGTGTCAGTGTGTGCAAGGGTGTGTGTCTTTGTGTGTGTGTGTGTCAGTGTGTGAGTGTGTGTCTGAGTCTTTGTGTGTGTGTGTGTCAGTGTGCGCGGGTGTGTGAGTCTTTGTGTGTGTGTGTGTCAGTGTGTGCGAGGGTGTGTGTGTCAGTGTGTATGTATGTCTGAGACTGTGTGTGTGTGTGTCAGTGTGTGTATGTGTGTGTGAGTCTTTGTCTGTGTGTGTGTGTGTCAGTGTGTGAGTGTGTGTCTGAGTCTGTGTGTGTGTGTGTGTCAGTGTGTGCGAGGGTGTGTGAGTCTTTGTGTGTGTGTGTGTCAGTGTGTGCGAGGGTGTGTGTGTCAGTGTGTGTGTGTGTCTGAGTCTGTGTGTGTGTGTGAGTGTGTGTCTGAGTCTTTGTGTGTGTGTGTGTCAGTGTGTGCGAGGGTGTGTGTATTTGTGTGTGTGTGTGTGAGTTTGTGCGAGGGTGTGTGAGTATTTGTGTGTGTGTCAGTGTGTGCGAGGGTGTGTGAGTCTTTGTGTGTGTGTGTTTCAGTGTGTGCGAGGGTGTGTGTGTCAGTGTGTGTGTGTGTCTGAGTCTGTGTGTGTGTGTGAGTGTGTGTGTGTGTGTGTGTGTCAGTGTGTGTGTGTGCGTCTGAGTCTGTGTGTGTGTGTGTGTGTCAGTGTGTGTGTGTGTGTCTGAGTCTGTGTGTGTGTGTGTCAGTGTGTGAGTGTGTGTCTGAGTCTGTGTGTGTGTGTGTGTGTGTGTCAGTGTGTGTGTGTGTGTCTGAGTCTGTGTATGTGTATGTGTGTGTGAGTCTGTGTGCGTGTGTGTGTGTCAGTGTGTGTGTGTGTGTGTCTGAGTCTGTGTGTGTGTGTGTGTCAGTGTGTGAGTGTGTGTCTGATTCTTTGTGTGTGTGTGTGTGTCAGTGTTTGCGAGGATGTGTGAGTCTTTGTGTGTGTGTGTGTGTCAGTGTGTGCGAGGGTGTGTGTCTTTGTGTGTGTGTGTGTCAGTGTGTGTGCGGGTGCGTGAGTCTTTGTGTGTGTATGTCAGTGTGTGCCAGGGTGTGTGAGTCTTTGTGTGTGTGTGTTTCAGTGTGTGCGATGTTGTGTGTGTCAGTGTGTGTGTGTGTGTGTGTCTGTGTGTGTGTGTGTGTGTGTGTCAGTGTATGTGTGTGTGTCTGAGTCTGTGTGTGTGTGTCAGTGTGTGTGTGTGTGTGTGTGTGTCAGTATGCGTGTGTGTGTGTCAGTGTGTGAGTGTGTGTCTGAGTCTGTGTGTGTGTGTGTGTCAATGTGTGAGTGTGTGTCTGAGTCTTTGTGTGTGTGTGTGTCAGTGTGTGCGAGGGTGTGTGAGTCTTTGTGTGTGTGTGTGTCAGTGTGTGCAAGGGTGTGTGTCTTTGTGTGTGTGTGTGTCAGTGTGTGAGTGTGTGTCTGAGTCTTTGTGTGTGTGTGTGTCAGTGTGTGCGGGTGTGTGAGTCTTTGTGTGTGTGTGTGTCAGTGTGTGCGAGGGTGTGTGTGTCAGTGTGTATGTGTGTCTGAGTCTGTGTGTGTGTGTGTCAGTGTGTGTATGTGTGTGTGAGTTTTTGTCTGTGTGTGTGTGTGTCAGTGTGTGAGTGTGTGTCTGAGTCTGTGTGTGTGTGTCAGTGTGTGCGAGGGTGTGTGAGTCTTTGTGTGTGTGTGTGTCAGTGTGTGCGAGGGTGTGTGTGTCAGTGTGTGTGTGTGTCTGAGTCTGTGTGTGTGTGTGAGTGTGTGTCTGAGTCTTTGTGTGTGTGTGTGTCAGTGTGTGCGAGGGTGTGTGTATTTGTGTGTGTGTGTGTGAGTATGTGCGAGGGTGTGTGAGTCTTTGTGTGTGTGTCAGTGTGTGCGAGGGTGTGTGAGTCTTTGTGTGTGTGTGTTTCAGTGTGTGCGAGGGTGTGTGTGTCAGTGTGTGTGTGTGTCTGAGTCTGTGTGTGTGTGTGAGTGTGTGTGTGTGTGTGTGTGTGTGTCAGTGTGTGTGTGTGCGTCTGAGTCTGTGTGTGTGTGTGTGTCAGTGTGTGTGTATGTGTCTGAGTCTGTGTGTGTGTGTGTCAGTGTGTGAGTGTGTGTCTGAGTCTGTGTGTGTGTGTGTGTGTGTGTGTCAGTGTGTGTGTGTGTGTCTGAGTCTGTGTATGTGTATGTGTGTGTGAGTCTGTGTGCGTGTGTGTGTGTCAGTGTGTGTGTGTGTGTGTCTGAGTCTGTGTGTGTGTGTGTGTGTCAGTGTGTGAGTGTGTGTCTGATTCTTTGTGTGTGTGTGTGTGTCAGTGTGTGCGAGGATGTGTGAGTCTTTGTGTGTGTGTGTGTGTCAGTGTGTGTGCGGGTGCGTGAGTCTTTGTGTGTGTATGTCAGTGTGTGCCAGGGTGTGTGAGTCTTTGTGTGTGTGTGTTTCAGTGTGTGCGATGTTGTGTGTGTCAGTGTGTGTGTGTGTGTGTGTCTGTGTGTGTGTGTGTGTGTGTGTCAGTGTATGTGTGTGTGTCTGAGTCTGTGTGTGTGTGTCAGTGTGTGTGTGTGTGTGTGTGTGTCAGTATGCGTGTGTGTGTGTCTGAGTCTGTGTGTGTGTGTGTCAGTGTGTGAGTGTGTGTCTGAGTCTGTGTGTGTGTGTGTGTCAATGTGTGAGTGTGTGTCTGAGTCTTTGTGTGTGTGTGTGTCAGTGTGTGCGAGGGTGTGTGAGTCTTTGTGTGTGTGAGTGTCAGTGTGTGCGAGGGTGTGTGTGTCAGTGTGTGTGTGTCTGAGGCTGTGTGTGTGTGTGTGTCAGTGTGTGTATGTATGTGTGTCTGAGTCTGTGTGTGTGTGTGTGTCAGTGTGTGAGTGTGTGTCTGAGTCTGTGTGTGTGTGTGTCAGTGTGTGTGTGTGTTAGTGTGTGCGACGGTGTGTGAGTCTTTGTGTGTGTGTGTTTTAGTGTGTGCGAGGGTGTGTGTGTCAGTGTGTGTGTGTGTGTCTGAGTCTGTGTGTGTCAGTGTGTGTGTGTGTGTCTGAGTCTGTGTGTGTGTGTGTGTCAGTGTGTGAGTGTGTGTCTGAGTCTGTGTGTGTGTCAGTGTGTGAGTGTGTGTCTGAGTCTTTGTGTGTGTGTGTGTGTCAGTGTGTGCGAGGGTGTGTGTGTCTGTGTGTGTGTGTGTCTGAGTCTGTGTATGTGTATGTGTGTGTGAGTATTTGTGTGTGTGTGTGTGTGTCTGAATCTGTGTGTGTGTGTGAGTGTGTGTCTGAGTCTTTGTGTGTGTGTGTGTCAGTGTGTGCGAGGGTGTGTGTCTTTGTGTGTGTGTGTGTCAGTGTGTGAGAGGGTGTGTCTGAGTCTGTGTATGTGTGTCATTGTGTGCGAGGGTGTGTGAGTCTTTGTGTGTGTGTGTTTCAGTGTGTGCGAGGGTGTGTGTGTCAGTGTGTGTGTGTCTGAGTCTGTGTGTGTGTGTGTGTGTGTCAGTGTGTGAGTGTGTGCCTGAGTCTGTGTGTGTGTGTTTCAGTGTGTGCGAGGGTGTGTGTGTCTGTGTGTGTGTGTGTCTGAGTCTGTGTATGTGTATGTGTGTGTGAGTCTGTGTGTGTGTGTGAGTGCGTGTCTGAGTCTTTGTGTGTCTGTGTGTCAGTGTGTGCGACGGTGTGTGTCTTTGTGTGTATGTGTGTCAGTTTGTGCGAGAGTGTGTGAGTCTTTGTGTGTGTGTGTCAGTGTGTGCGAGGGTGTGTGAGTCTTTGTGTGTGTGTCAGTGTGTGTGTGTGTGTGTGTCAGTGTGTGTGTGTGTGTCAGAGTCTGTGTGTGTGTGTGTGTGTGTCAGTGTGTTTGTGTGTGTGTCTGAGTCTGTGTGTGTGTGTGTGTCAGTGTGTGAGTGTGTTTCTGAGTCTGTGTGTGTGTGTGTCAGTGTGTGTGTGTGTGTGTGTGTGAGTCTTTGTGTGTGTGTCAGTGTGTGCGACGGTGTGTGAGTCTTTGTGTGTGTGTGTTTCAGTGTGTGCGAGGGTGTGTGTGTCAGTGTGTGTGTGTGTGTCTGAGTGTGTGTGTGTGTGTCAGTGTGTGTGTCTGAGTCTGTGTGTGTGTGTGTCAGTGTGTGTGTGTGTGTCTGAGTCTGTGTGTGTTTGTGAGTGTGTGTCTGAGTCTTTGTGTGTGTGTGTCAGTGTGTGCGAGGGTGTGTGTCTTTGTGTGTGTGTGTGTCAGTTTGTGCGAGGGTGTGTGAGTCTTTGTGTGTGTGTGTCAGTGTGTGCGAGGGTGTGTGAGTCTTTGTGTGTGTGTGTTTCAGTGTGTGCGAGGGTGTGTGTGTCAGTGTGTCTGTGTGTCTGAGTCTGTGTGTGTGTGTGTGTGTGTCAGTGTGTTTGTGTGTGTCTGAGTCTGTGTGTGTGTGTGTCAGTGTGTGAGTGTGTGTCTGAGTCTGTGTATGTGTGTGTGTGTGTGTGTGTCAGTGTGTGTGTGTGTGTCTGAGTCTGTGTGTGTGTGTGTCAGTGTGTGCGAGGGTGTGTGTGTCTGTGTGTGTGTGTGTGTCTGAGTCTGTGTTTGTGTATGTGTGTGTGAGTCTTTGTGTGTGTGTGTCAGTGTGTGTGTGTGTGTCTGTGTCTGTGTGTGTGTGTGAGTGTGTGTCTGAGTCTTTGTGTGTGTGTGTGTCAGTGTGTGCGAGGGTGTGTGTCTTTGTGTGTGAGTGTGTGTCAGTTTGTGCGAGGGTGTGTGAGTCTTTGTGTGTGTGTGTCAGTGTGTGCGAGGGTGTGTGAGTCTTTGTGTGTGTGTGTTTCAGTGTGTGCGAGGGTGTGTGTGTCAGTGTGTGTGTGTGTCTGGGTCTGTGTGTGTGTGTGAGTGTGTGTGTGTGTGTGTGTCAGTGTATGTGTGTGCGTCTGAGTCTGTGTGTGTGTGTGTGTGTGTCAGTGTGTGTGTGTGTGTGTCTGAGTCTGTGTATGTGTATGTGTGTGTGAGTCTGTGTGCGTGCGTGTGTGTGTGTGTCAGTGTGTGTGTGTGTGTCTGAGTCTGTGGGTGTGTGTGTGTCAGTGTGTGAGTGTGTGTGTGTGTCAGTGTGTGCGAGGGTGTGTGAGTCTTTGTGTGTGTGTGTCAGTTTGTGCGAGGGTGTGTGTCTTTGTGTGTGTGTGTGTCAGTGTGTGTGCGGGTGTGTGTGTCAGTGTGTGTGTGTGTCTGAGTCTGTGTGTGTGTGTCAGTGTGTGAGAGTGTGCCTGTGTCAGTGTGTGTGTTTGTGTGTGTGAGTCTTTATGTGTGTGTGTGTCAGTCTGTGAGTGTGTGTCTGAGTATTTGTGTGTGTGTCAGTGTGTGCGAGGGTGTGTCAGTCTTTGTGTGTGTGTGTGTGTCAGTGTGTGCGAGGGTGTGTGTGTCAGTGTGTGTGTGTGTCTGAGTCTGTGTGTGTGTGTGTGTGTCAGTGTGTGACTGTGTGTCTGAGTCTGTGTGTATATGTGTGTCAGTGTGTGAGTGTGTGTCTGTGTCTGTGTGTGTGTGTCAGTGTGTGTGTGTGTGTGTGTGTCAGTGTGTGAGTTTGTGTCTGAGTCTTTGTGTATGTGTGTGTCAGTCTGTGTGTAAGTCATTGTGTGTATGTGTGTCAGTGTGTGCGAGGGTGTGTGTGTCAGTGTGTGTGTGTGTCTGAGTCTGTGTGTGTGTGTGTCAGTGTGTGACTGTGTGTCTGAGTCTGTGTGTATATGTGTGTCAGTGTGTGAGTGTGTGTCTGAGTCTGTGTGTGTGTGTCAGTGTGTGTGTGTGTGTGTGTGTCAGTGTGTGTGTGTGTGTCTGAGTCTGTGTGTGTGTGTGTCAGTGTGTGAGTGTGTTTCTGAGTCTGTGTGTGTGTGTGTGTCAGTGTGTGTGTGTGTCTGAGTCTTTGTGTGTGTGTGTGTCAGTGTGTGCGAGGGTGTGTGAGTCTTTGTGTGTGTGTGTGTCAGTGTGTGCGAGGGTGTGTGTGTGAGTGTGTGTGTGTCTGAGTCTGTGTGTGTGTGTGTGTGTGTCAGTGTGTGTATGTGTGTGTGAGTCTTTGTGTGTGTGTGTGTCAGTGTGTGAGTATGTGTCTGAGTCATTGTGTGTGTGTCAGTGTGTGCGAGAGTGTGTGAGTCTTTGTGTGTATGTGTGTCAGTGTGTGCGACGGTGTGTGTGTCAGTGTGTTTGTGTGTGTCTGAGTCTGTGTGTGTGTGTCAGTGTGTGAGTGTGTGTCTGAGTCTGTGTGTGTGTGTGTGTCAGTGTGTGCGAGGGTGTGTGAGTCTTTGTGTGTGTGTGTGTGTCAGTGTGTGCGAGGGTGTGCGTGTCAGTGTGTGTGTGTGTCTGAGTCTGTGTGTGTTTGTGTGTGTGTGTCAGTGTGTGTATGTGTGTGTCTGAGTCTGTGTGTGTGTGTGTCAGTGTGTGAGTGTGTGTCTGTGTCAGTGTGTGTGTTTGTGTGTGTGAGTCTTTATGTGTGTGTGTGTCAGTGTGTGAGTGTGTGTCTGAGTCTTTGTGTGTGTGTCAGTGTGTGCGAGGGTGTGTGTGTCAGTGCGTGTGTGTGTCTGAGTCTGTGTGTGTGTGCGTCAGTGTGTGACTGTGTGTCTGAGTCTGTGTGTATGTGTGTGTCAGTGTGTGAGTGTGTGTGTGCGTCTTTGTGTGTGTGTCAGTGTGTGCGAGGGTGTGTGTGTCAATGTGTGTGTGTGTGTGTCTGTGTGTGTGTGTGTGTGTGTCAGTGTGTGAGTTTGTGTCTGAGTCTTTGTGTATGTGTGTGTCAGTGTGTGTGTGTGTGTGTGAGTCTTTGTGTGTATGTGTGTCAGTGTGTGCGAGGGTGTGTATTTCAGTGTGTGTGTGTGTGTCTGAGTCGGTGTGTGTGTTTGTGTCAGTGTGTGAGTATGTGTCTGAGTGTGTGTGTGTGTCAGTGTGTGTGTGTGTGAGTCTTTGTGTGTGTGTGTCAGTGTGTGCGACGGTGGGTGTGTGTCAGTGTGTGTGTGTGTGTGTGTCTGAGTCTGTGTGTGTGTGTGTGTGTCAGTGTGTTTGTGTGTGTGTCTGAGTCTGTGTGTGTGTGCGTGTGTGTCAGTGTGTGAGTGTGTGTCTGAGTCTGTGTGTGTGTGTGTCAGTGTGTGTGTGTGTGTGTGTGTGAGTCTTTGTGTGTGTGTGTCAGTGTGTGCGACGGTGTGTGAGTCTTTGTGTATGTGTGTTTCAGTGTGTGCGAGGGTGTGTGTGTCAGTGTGTGTGTGTGTGTCTGAGTCTGTGTGTGTGTGTCAGTGTGTGAGTGTGTGTCTGAGTCTGTGTGTGTGTGTCAGTATGTGAGTGTGTGTCTGAGTCGTTGTGTGTGTGTGTGTGTCAGTGTGTGCGAGGGTGTGTGTGTCTGTGTGTGTGTGTGTGTCTGACTCTGTGTATGTGTATGTGTGTGTGAGTATTTGTGTGTGTGTGTGTCAGTGTGTGTGTGTGTCTGAGTCTGTGTGTGTGTGTGAGTGTGTGTCTGAGTCTTTGTGTGTGTGTGTGTCAGTGTGTGCGAGGGTGTGTGAGTCTTTGTGTGTGTGTGTGTGTCAGTGTGTGCGAGGGTGTGTGTCTTTGTGTGTGTGTGTGTCAGTCTGTGCGAGGGTGTGTGTCTTTGTGTGTGTGTGTGTCAGTGTCTGTGTGTGTGTCTGAGTCTGTGTGTGTGTGCGTCAGTGTGCGAGTGTGTGTCTGAGTCTGTGTGTGTGTGTGTCAGTGTGTGCGAGGGTGTGTGAGTCTTTGTGTGTGTGTGTGTCAGTGTGTGCGAGGGTGTGTGTGTCAGTGTGTGTGTGTCTGAGTCTGTGTATGTTTGTGTGTGTGTGTCAGTGTGTGTATGTGTGTGTCTGAGTCTGTGTGTGTGTGTCAGTGTGTCAGTGTGTCAGTGTGTGTCTGTGTCAGTGTGTGTGTTTGTGTGTCTGAGTCTGTGTGTATGTGTGTGTCAGTGTGTGAGTGTGTGTCTGAGTCTGTGTGTGTGTGTGTCAGTGTGTGTGTGTGTGTGAGTCTTTGTGTGTGTGTGTCAGTTTGTGCGAGGGTATGTGAGTCTTTGTGTGTGTGTCAGTGTGTGCGAGGGTGTGTGAGTCTTTGTGTGTGTGTGTTTCAGTGTGTGCGAGGGTGTGTGTGTCAGTGTGTGTGTGTGTCTGAGTCTGTGTGTGTATGTGTGTGTGAGTCTGTGTGCGTGTGTGTGTCAGTGTGTGTGTGTCTGAGTGTGTGTGTGTGTGTGTGTGTGTCAGTGTGTGTGTGTGCGTCTGAGTCTGTGTGTGTGTGTGTCAGTGTGTGTGTGTGTGTCTGAGTCTGTGTGTGTATGTGTCAGTGTGTGAGTGTGTGTCTGAGTCTGTGTGTGTGTGTGTGTGTGTCTCAGTGTGTGTGTGTGTGTGTCTGAGTCTGTGTATGTGTATGTGTGTGTGAGTCTGTGTGCGTGTGTGTGTCAGTGTGTGTGTGTGTGTGTCTGAGTGTGTGTGTGTGTGTGTGTGTCAGTGTGTGAGTGTGTGTCTGAGTCTTTGTGTGTGTGTGTGTGTCAGTGTGTGCGAGGGTGTGTGAGTCTTTGTCTGTGAGTGTGTGTCAGTGTGTGCGAGGGTGTGTGTCTTTTTGTGTGTGTGTGTCAGTCTGTGCGAGGGTGTGTGTCTTTGTGTGTGTGTGTGTCAGTGTGTGTGTGTGTGTCTGAGTCTGTGTGTGTGTGTGTCAGTGTGTGAGTGTGTGTCTGAGTCTGTGTGTGTGTGTGTGTCAGTGTGTGCGAGGGTGTGTGAGTCTTTGTGTGTGTGTGTGTCAGTGTGTGCGAGGGTGTGTGTGTCAGTGTGTGTGTGTGTGTCTGAGTCTGTGTATGTTTGTGTGTGTGTGTCAGTGTGTGTATGTGTGTGTCTGAGTCTGTGTGTGTGTGTCAGTGTGTCAGTGTGTCAGTGTGTGTCTGTGTCAGTGTGTGTGAGTGTGTGTCTGAGTCTGTGTGTGTGTGTGTCAGTGTGTGTGTGTGTGAGTCTTTGTGTGTGTGTGTGTGTCAGTGTGTGCGAGGGTGTGTGTGTCAATGTGTGTGTGTGTGTGTCAGTGTGTGTGTGTGTGTGTCAGTGTGTGAGTTTGTGTCTGAGTCTTTGTGTATGTATGTGTCAGTGTGTGTGTGTGTGTGTGTGTGAGTCTTTGTGTATGTATGTGTCAGTGTGTGTGTGTGTGTGTGTGTGTGAGTCTTTGTGTGTATGTGTGTCAGTGTGTGCGAGGGTGTGTGTTTCAGTGTGTGTGTGTGTGTCTGAGTCTGTGTGTGTGTTTGAGTCAGTGTGTGAGTATGTGTCTGAGTGTGTGTGTGTGTCAGTGTTTGTGTGTGTGAGTCTTTGTGTGTGTGTTTAAAGTGTGTGCGACGGTGTGTGTGTGTCAGTGTGTGTGTGTGTGTCTGAGTCTGTGTGTGTTTGTCAGTGTGTGAGTGTGTGTCTGAGTCTTTGTGTGTGTGTGTGTCAGTGTGTGCGAGGGTGTGTGAGTCTTTGTGTGTGTGTGTGTCAGTGTGTGTGTGTGTGTCAGTGTGTGTGTGTGTGTGTGTCTGAGTCTGTGTGTGTGTGTGTGTGTGTCAGTGTGTTTGTGTGTGTGTCTGAGTCTGTGTGTGTGTGTGTGTGCCAGTGTGTGAGTGTGTGTCTGAGTCTGTGTGTGTGTGTGTCAGTGTGAGTGTGTGTGTGTGAGTCTTTGTGTGTGTGTGTCAGTGTGTGCGACGGTGTGTGTGTCAGTGTGTGTGTGTGTCTGAGTCTGTGTGTGTGTGTGTGTCAGTGTGTGTGTGTGTGTGTCTGAGTCTGTGTGTGTGTGTGTCAGTGTGTGAGTGTGTGTCTGAGTCTGTGTGTGTGTCAGTGTGTGAGTGTGTGTCTGAGTCTTTGTGTGTGTGTGTGTCAGTGTGTGCGAAGGTGTGTGTGTCTGTGTGTGTGTGTGTGTCTGAGCGTGTGTATGTGCATGTGTGTGTGAGTCTTTGTGTGTGTGTGTGTCTGTGTGTGTGTGTGTGTGTCTGAGTCTGTGTGTGTGTGTGAGTGTGTGTCTGAGTCTTTGTGTGTGTGTCAGTGTGTGCGAGGGTGTGTGTCTTTGTGTGTGTGTGTGTCAGTTTGTGCGAGGGTGTGTGAGTCTTTGTGTGTGTGTGTGTGTCAGTGTGTGCGAGGGTGTGTGTGTCAATGTGTGTGTGTGTGTGTCAGTGTGTGTGTGTGTGTCAGTGTGTGAGTTTGTGTCTGAGTCTTTGTGTATGTATGTGTCAGTGTGTGTGTGTGTGTGTGTGTGTGTGAGTCTTTGTGTGTATGTGTGTCAGTGTGTGCGAGGGTGTGTGTTTCAGTGTGTGTGTGTGTGTCTGAGTCTGTGTGTGTGTTTGAGTCAGTGTGTGAGTATGTGTCTGAGTGTGTGTGTGTGTCAGTGTTTGTGTGTGTGAGTCTTTGTGTGTGTGTTTGTCAGTGTGTGCGACGGTGTGTGTGTGTCAGTGTGTGTGTGTGTGTCTGAGTCTGTGTGTGTTTGTCAGTGTGTGAGTGTGTATCTGAGTCTTTGTGTGTGTGTGTGTCAGTGTGTGCGAGGGTGTGTGAGTCTTTGTGTGTGTGTGTGTCAGTGTGTGTGTGTGTGTCAGTGTGTGTGTGTGTGTGTGTCTGAGTCTGTGTGTGTGTGTGTGTGTGTGTCAGTGTGTTTGTGTGTGTGTCTGAGTCTGTGTGTGTGTGTGTGTGCCAGTGTGTGAGTGTGTGTCTGAGTCTGTGTGTGTGTGTGTCAGTGTGCGTGTGTGTGTGAGTCTTTGTGTGTGTGTGTCAGTGTGTGAGACGGTGTGTGTGTCAGTGTGTGTGTGTGTCTGAGTCTGTGTGTGTGTGTGTCAGTGTGTGTGTGTGTGTGTGTCTGAGTCTGTGTGTGTGTGTGTGTCAGTGTGTGAGTGTGTGTCTGAGTCTGTGTGTGTGTCAGTGTGTGAGTGTGTGTCTGAGTCTTTGTGTGTGTGTGTGTCAGTGTGTGCGAAGGTGTGTGTGTCTGTGTGTGTGTGTGTGTCTGAGCGTGTGTATGTGCATGTGTGTGTGAGTCTTTGTGTGTGTGTGTGTCTGTGTGTGTGTGTGTGTGTCTGAGTCTGTGTGTGTGTGTGAGTGTGTGTCTGAGTCTTTGTGTGTGTGTCAGTGTGTGCGAGGGTGTGTGTCTTTGTGTGTGTGTGTGTCAGTTTGTGCGAGGGTGTGTGAGTCTTTGTGTGTGTGTGTCAGTGTGTGCGAGGGTGTGTGAGTCTTTGTGTGTGTGTGTTTCAGTGTGTGCGAGGGTGTGTGTGTCAGTGTGTGTGTGTGTCTGAGTCTGTGTGTGTGTGTGTGTGTGTGTGTGTCAGTGCGTGTCTGTGTGTGTGTCAGTGTGTGTGTGTGTGTGTCAGTGTGTGTGTGTGCGTCTGAGTCTGTGTGTGTGTGTGTGTGTGTATCAGTGTGTGTGTGTGTGTCTGAGTCTGTGTGTGTGTGTGTTAGTGTGTGAGTGTGTATCTGAGTCTGTGTGTGTGTGTGTGTGTGTGTGTCAGTGTGTGTGTGTCTGAGTCTGTGTATGTGTATGTGTGTGTGAGTCTGTGTGCGTGTGTGTGTGTCAGTGTGTGTGTGTGTGTCTGAGTCTGTGTGTGCGTGTGTGTCAGTGTGTGAGTGTTTGTCTGAGTCTTTGTGTGTGTGTGTGTCAGTGTGTTCGAGGGTGTGTGTCTTTGTGTGTGTGTGTCAGTGTGTGCAAGGGTGTGTGTCTTTGTGTGTGTGTGTGTCAGTGTGTGAGTGTGTGTCTGAGTCTTTGTGTGTGTGTGTGTCAGTGTGTGCGGGTGTGTGAGTCTTTGTGTGTGTGTGTGTCAGTGTGTGCGAGGGTGTGTGTGTCAGTGTGTGTGTGTGTCTGAGTCTGTGTGTGTGTGTGTCAGTGTGTGTATGTGTGTGTGAGTCTTTGTCTGTGTGTGTGTGTGTCGGTGTGTGAGTGTGTGTCTGAGTCTGTGTGTGTGTGTGTGTGTCAGTGTGTGCGAGGGTGTGTGAGTCTTTGTGTGTGTGTCAGTGTGTGCGAGGGTGTGTGTGTCAGTGTGTGTGTGTGTCTGAGTCTGTGTGTGTGTGTGAGTGTGTGTCTGAGTCTTTGTGTGTGTGTCAGTGTGTGCGAGGGTGTGTGTGTCAGTGCGTGTGTGTGTCTGAGTCTGTGTGTGTGTGCGTCAGTGTGTGACTGTGTGTCTGAGTCTGTGTGTATGTGTGAGTCAGTGTGTGAGTGTGTGTGTGCGTCTTTGTGTGTGTGTCAGTGTGTGCGAGGTTGTGTGTGTCAATGTGTGTGTGTGTGTGTCAGTGTGTGTGTGTGTGTGTGTGTGTCAGTGTGTGAGTTTGTGTCTGAGTCTTTGTGTATGTGTGTGTCAGTGTGTGTGTGTGTGTGTGTGTGAGTCTTTGTGTGTATGTGTGTCAGTGTGTGCGAGGGTGTGTGTTTCAGTGTGTGTGTGTGTGTCTGAGTCGGTGTGTGTGTTTGTGTCAGTGTTTGAGTATGTGTCTGAGTGTGTGTGTGTGTCAGTGTGTGTGTGTGTGAGTCTTTGTGTGTGTGTGTCAGTGTGTGCGACGGTGGGTGGGTGTCAGTGTGTGTGTGTGTGTGTGTCTGAGTCTGTGTGTGTGTGTGTGTGTCAGTGTGTTTGTGTGTGTGTCTGAGTCTGTGTGTGTGTGCGTGTGTGTCAGTGTGTGAGTGTGTGTCTGAGTCTGTGTGTGTGTGTGTCAGTGTGTGTGTGTGTGTGTGTGTGTGAGTCTTTGTGTGTGTGTGTCAGTGTGTGCGACGGTGTGTGAGTCTTTGTGTATGTGTGTTTCAGTGTGTGCGAGGGTGTGTGTGTCAGTGTGTGTGTGTGTGTCTGAGTCTGTGTGTGTGTGTCAGTGTGTGAGTGTGTGTCTGAGTCTGTGTGTGTGTGTGTCAGTGTGTGAGTGTGTGTCTGAGTCGTTGTGTGTGTGTGTGTGTCAGTGTGTGCGAGGGTGTGTGTGTCTGTGTGTGTGTGTGTGTCTGACTCTGTGTATGTGTATGTGTGTGTGAGTATTTGTGTGTGTGTGTGTCAGTGTGTGTGTGTGTCTGAGTCTGTGTGTGTGTGTGAGTGTGTGTCTGAGTCTTTGTGTGTGTGTGTGTCAGTGTGTGCGAGGGTGTGTGAGTCTTTGTGTGTGTGTGTGTGTCAGTGTGTGCGAGGGTGTGTGTCTTTGTGTGTGTGTGTGTCAGTCTATGCGAGGGTGTGTGTCTTTGTGTGTGTGTGTGTCAGTGTCTGTGTGTGTGTCTGAGTCTGTGTGTGTGTGCGTCAGTGTGCGAGTGTGTGTCTGAGTCTGTGTGTGTGTGTGTCAGTGTGTGCGAGGGTGTGTGAGTCTTTGTGTGTGTGTCAGTGTGTGCGAGGGTTAGTGTGTCAGTGTGTGTGTGTCTGAGTCTGTGTATGTTTGTGTGTGTGTGTCAGTGTGTGTATGTGTGTGTCTGAGTCTGTGTGTGTGTGTCAGTGTGTCAGTGTGTCAGTGTGTGTCTGTGTCAGTGTGTGTGTTTGTGTGTCTGAGTCTGTGTGTATGTGTGTGTCAGTGTGTGAGTGTGTGTCTGAGTCTGTGTGTGTGTGTGTCAGTGTGTGTGTGTGTGTGAGTCTTTGTGTGTGTGTGTCAGTTTGTGCGAGGGTATGTGAGTCTTTGTGTGTGTGTCAGTGTGTGCGAGGGTATGTGAGTCTTTGTGTGTGTGTGTGTCAGTGTGTGCGAGGGTGTGTGTGTCAGTGTGTGTGTGTGTCTGGGTCTGTGTGTGTATGTGAGTGTGTGTGTGTGTGTGTGTGTGTCAGTGTGTGTGTGTGCGTCTGAGTCTGTGTGTGTGTGTGTCAGTGTGTGTGTGTGTGTCTGAGTCTGTGTGTGTATGTGTCAGTGTGTGAATGTGTGTCTGAGTCTGTGTGTGTGTGTGTGTGTGTCTCAGTGCGTGTGTGTGTGTGTGTCTGAGTCTGTGTATGTGTATGTGTGTGTGAGTCTGTGTGCGTGTGTGTGTCAGTGTGTGTGTGTGTGTCTGAGTGTGTGTGTGTGTGTGTCAGTGTGTGAGTGTGTGTCTGAGTCTTTTTGTGTGTGTGTGTCAGTGTGTGCGAGGGTGTGTGAGTCTTTGTGTGTGAGTGTGTGTCAGTGTGTGCGAGGGTGTGTGTCTTTTTGTGTGTGTGTGTCAGTCTGTGCGAGGGTGTGTGTCTTTGTGTGTGTGTGTGTCAGTGTGTGTGTGTGTGTCTGAGTCTGTGTGTGTGTGTGTCAGTGTGTGAGTGTGTGTCTGAGTCTGTGTGTGTGTGTGTGTCAGTGTGTGCGAGGGTGTGTGAGTCTTTGTGTGTGTGTGTGTCAGTGTGTGCGAGGGTGTGTGTGTCAGTGTGTGTGTGTGTGTCTGAGTCTGTGTATGTTTGTGTGTGTGTGTGTCAGTGTGTGTATGTGTGTGTCTGAGTCTGTGTGTGTGTGTCAGTGTGTGAGTGTGTCAGTGTGTGTCTGTGTCAGTGTGTGTGTTTGTGTGTCTGAGTCTGTGTGTATGTGTGTGTCAGTGTGTGAGTGTGTGTCTGAGTCTGTGTGTGTGTGTGTCAGTGTGTGTGTGTGTGAGTCTTTGTGTGTGTGTGTGTGTCAGTGTGTGCGAGGGTGTGTGTGTCAATGTGTGTGTGTGTGTGTCAGTGTGTGTGTGTGTGTCAGTGTGTGAGTTTGTGTCTGAGTCTTTGTGTATGTATGTGTCAGTGTGTGTGTGTGTGTGAGTCTTTGTGTGTATGTGTGTCAGTGTGCGAGGGTGTGTGTTTCAGTGTGTGTGTGTGTGTCTGAGTCTGTGTGTGTGTTTGAGTCAGTGTGTGAGTATGTGTCTGAGTGTGTGTGTGTGTCAGTGTTTGTGTGTGTGAGTCTTTGTGTGTGTGTTTGTCAGTGTGTGCGACGGTGTTTGTGTGTCAGTGTATGTGTGTGTGTCTGAGTCTGTGCGTGTTTGTCAGTGTGTGAGTGTGTGTCTGAGTCTTTGTGTGTGTGTGTGTCAGTGTGTGCGAGGTTATGTGAGTCTTTGTGTGTGTGTGTGTCAGTGTGTGTGTGTGTGTCAGTGTGTGTGTGTGTGTGTGTCTGAGTCTGTGTGTGTGTGTGTGTGTCAGTGTGTTTGTGTGTGTGTCTGAGTCTGTGTGTGTGTGTGTGTGCCAGTGTGTGAGTGTGTGTCTGAGTCTGTGTGTGTGTGTGTCAGTGTGCGTGTGTGTGTGAGTCTTTGTGTGTGTGTGTCAGTGTGTGCGACGGTGTGTGTGTCAGTGTGTGTGTGTGTCTGAGTCTGTGTGTGTGTGTGTGTCAGTGTGTGTGTGTGTGTGTGTCTGAGTCTGTGTGTGTGTGTGTCAGTGTGTGAGTGTGTGTCTGAGTCTTTGTGTGTGTGTGTGTCAGTGTGTGCGAAGGTGTGTGTGTCTGTGTGTGTGTGTGTGTCTGAGCGTGTGTATGTGTATGTGTGTGTGAGTCTTTGTGTGTGTGTGTGTGTGTGTGTGTGTGTGTGTGTCTGAGTCTGTGTGTGTGTGTGAGTGTGTGTCTGAGTCTTTGTGTGTGTGTCAGTGTGTGCGAGGTTGTGTGTGTCAATGTGTGTGTGTGTGTGTCAGTGTGTGTGTGTGTGTGTGTGTGTCAGTGTGTGAGTTTGTGTCTGAGTCTTTGTGTATGTGTGTGTCAGTGTGTGTGTGTGTGTGTGTGTGAGTCTTTGTGTGTATGTGTGTCAGTGTGTGCGAGGGTGTGTGTTTCAGTGTGTGTGTGTGTGTCTGAGTCGGTGTGTGTGTTTGTGTCAGTGTTTGAGTATGTGTCTGAGTGTGTGTGTGTGTCAGTGTGTGTGTGTGTGAGTCTTTGTGTGTGTGTGTCAGTGTGTGCGACGGTGGGTGGGTGTCAGTGTGTGTGTGTGTGTGTCTGAGTCTGTGTGTGTGTGTGTGTGTCAGTGTGTTTGTGTGTGTGTCTGAGTCTGTGTGTGTGTGCGTGTGTGTCAGTGTGTGAGTGTGTGTCTGAGTCTGTGTGTGTGTGTGTCAGTGTGTGTGTGTGTGTGTGTGAGTCTTTGTGTGTGTGTGTCAGTGTGTGCGACGGTGTGTGTCTTTGTGTATGTGTGTTTCAGTGTGTGCGAGGGTGTGTGTGTCAGTGTGTGTGTCTGTGTCTGAGTCTGTGTGTGTGTGTCAGTGTGTGAGTGTGTGTCTGAGTCTGTGTGTGTGTGTGTCAGTGTGTGAGTGTGTGTCTGAGTCGTTGTGTGTGTGTGTGTGTCAGTGTGTGCGAGGGTGTGTGTGTCTGTGTGTGTGTGTGTGTCTGACTCTGTGTATGTGTATGTGTGTGTGAGTATTTGTGTGTGTGTGTGTCAGTGTGTGTGTGTGTCTGAGTCTGTGTGTGTGTGTGAGTGTGTGTCTGAGTCTTTGTGTGTGTGTGTGTCAGTGTGTGCGAGGGTGTGTGAGTCTTTGTGTGTGTGTGTGTGTCAGTGTGTGCGAGGGTGTGTGTCTTTGTGTGTGTGTGTGTCAGTCTATGCGAGGGTGTGTGTCTTTGTGTGTGTGTGTGTCAGTGTCTGTGTGTGTGTCTGAGTCTGTGTGTGTGTGCGTCAGTGTGCGAGTGTGTGTCTGAGTCTGTGTGTGTGTGTGTCAGTGTGTGCGAGGGTGTGTGAGTCTTTGTGTGTGTGTCAGTGTGTGCGAGGGTTAGTGTGTCAGTGTGTGTGTGTCTGAGTCTGTGTATGTTTGTGTGTGTGTGTCAGTGTGTGTATGTGTGTGTCTGAGTCTGTGTGTGTGTGTCAGTGTGTCAGTGTGTCAGTGTGTGTCTGTGTCAGTGTGTGTGTTTGTGTGTCTGAGTCTGTGTGTATGTGTGTGTCAGTGTGTGAGTGTGTGTCTGAGTCTGTGTGTGTGTGTGTCAGTGTGTGTGTGTGTGTGAGTCTTTGTGTGTGTGTGTCAGTTTGTGCGAGGGTATGTGAGTCTTTGTGTGTGTGTCAGTGTGTGCGAGGGTGTGTGAGTCTTTGTGTGTGTGTGTGTCAGTGTGTGCGAGGGTGTGTGTGTCAGTGTGTGTGTGTGTCTGGGTCTGTGTGTGTATGTGAGTGTGTGTGTGTGTGTGTGTGTGTCAGTGTGTGTGTGTGCGTCTGAGTCTGTGTGTGTGTGTGTCAGTGTGTGTGTGTGTGTCTGAGTCTGTGTGTGTATGTGTCAGTGTGTGAGTGTGTGTCTGAGTCTGTGTGTGTGTGTGTGTGTCTCAGTGCGTGTGTGTGTGTGTGTCTGAGTCTGTGTATGTGTATGTGTGTGTGAGTCTGTGTGCGTGTGTGTGTCAGTGTGTGTGTGTGTGTCTGAGTGTGTGTGTGTGTGTGTCAGTGTGTGAGTGTGTGTCTGAGTCTTTGTGTGTGTGTGTGTGTCAGTGTGTGCGAGGGTGTGTGAGTCTTTGTGTGTGAGTGTGTGTCAGTGTGTGCGAGGGTGTGTGTCTTTTTGTGTGTGTGTGTCAGTCTGTGCGAGGGTGTGTGTCTTTGTGTGTGTGTGTGTCAGTGTGTGTGTGTGTGTCTGAGTCTGTGTGTGTGTGTGTCAGTGTGTGAGTGTGTGTCTGAGTCTGTGTGTGTGTGTGTGTCAGTGTGTGCGAGGGTGTGTGAGTCTTTGTGTGTGTGTGTGCCAGTGTGTGCGAGGGTGTGTGTGTCAGTGTGTGTGTGTGTGTCTGAGTCTGTGTATGTTTGTGTGTGTGTGTGTCAGTGTGTGTATGTGTGTGTCTGAGTCTGTGTGTGTGTGTCAGTGTGTGAGTGTGTCAGTGTGTGTCTGTGTCAGTGTGTGTGTTTGTGTGTCTGAGTCTGTGTGTATGTGTGTGTCAGTGTGTGAGTGTGTGTCTGAGTCTGTGTGTGTGTGTGTCAGTGTGTGTGTGTGTGAGTCTTTGTGTGTGTGTGTGTGTCAGTGTGTGCGAGGGTGTGTGTGTCAATGTGTGTGTGTGTGTGTCAGTGTGTGTGTGTGTGTCAGTGTGTGAGTTTGTGTCTGAGTCTTTGTGTATGTATGTGTCAGTGTGTGTGTGTGTGTGAGTCTTTGTGTGTATGTGTGTCAGTGTGTGTGAGGGTGTGTGTTTCAGTGTGTGTGTGTGTGTCTGAGTCTGTGTGTGTGTTTGAGTCAGTGTGTGA
Source organism: Pristiophorus japonicus (assembly GCF_044704955.1). Taxonomy (NCBI): domain Eukaryota; kingdom Metazoa; phylum Chordata; class Chondrichthyes; family Pristiophoridae; genus Pristiophorus; species Pristiophorus japonicus. The sequence continues at coordinate 18,336,685 of NC_092011.1, read as the reverse complement.
GTATGTGTCTGAGTGTGTGTGTGTGTCAGTGTTTGTGTGTGTGAGTCTTTGTGTGTGTGTTTGTCAGTGTGTGCGACGGTGTTTGTGTGTCAGTGTGTGTGTGTGTGTCTGAGTCTGTGCGTGTTTGTCAGTGTGTGAGTGTGTGTCTGAGTCTTTGTGTGTGTGTGTGTCAGTGTGTGCGAGGTTATGTGAGTCTTTGTGTGTGTGTGTGTCAGTGTGTGTGTGTGTGTCAGTGTGTGTGTGTGTGTGTGTCTGAGTCTCTGTGTGTGTGTGTGTGTCAGTGTGTTTGTGTGTGTGTCTGAGTCTGTGTGTGTGTGTGTGTGCCAGTGTGTGAGTGTGTGTCTGAGTCTGTGTGTGTGTGTGTGTCAGTGTGCGTGTGTGTGTGAGTCTTTGTGTGTGTGTGTCAGTGTGTGCGACGGTGTGTGTGTCAGTGTGTGTGTGTGTCTGAGTCTGTGTGTGTGTGTGTGTCAGTGTGTGTGTGTGTGTGTGTGTCTGAGTCTGTGTGTGTGTGTGTCAGTGTGTGAGTGTGTGTCTGAGTCTTTGTGTGTGTGTGTGTCAGTGTGTGCGAAGGTGTGTGTGTCTGTGTGTGTGTGTGTGTCTGAGCGTGTGTATGTGTATGTGTGTGTGAGTCTTTGTGTGTGTGTGTGTCTGTGTGTGTGTGTGTGTGTCTGAGTCTGTGTGTGTGTGTGAGTGTGTGTCTGAGTCTTTGTGTGTGTGTCAGTGTGTGCGAGGGTGTGTGTCTTTGTGTGTGTGTGTGTCAGTTTGTGCGAGGGTGTGTGAGTCTTTGTGTGTGTGTGTCAGTGTGTGCGAGGGTGTGTGAGTCTTTGTGTGTGTGTGTTTCAGTGTGTGCGAGGGTGTGTGTGTCAGTGTGTGTGTGTGTCTGAGTCTGTGTGTGTGTGTGTGTGTGTGTCAGTGCGTGTCTGTGTGTGTGTCAGTGTGTGTGTGTGTGTGTCAGTGTGTGTGTGTGCGTCTGAGTCTGTGTGTGTGTGTGTGTGTATCAGTGTGTGTGTGTGTGTCTGAGTCTGTGTGTGTGTGTGTCAGTGTGTGAGTGTGTATCTGAGTCTGTGTGTGTGTGTGTGTGTGTGTCTGAGTCTGTGTGTGTGTGTGTGTGTCAGTGTGTTTGTGTGTGTGTCTGAGTCTGTGTGTGTGTGTGTGTGTCAGTGTGTGAGTGTGTTTCTGAGTCTGTGTGTGTGTGTGTGTCAGTGTGTGTGTGTGTGTGTGTGTGAGTCTTTGTGTGTGTGTCAGTGTGTGCGACGGTGTGTGAGTCTTTGTGTGTGTGTTTCAGTGTGTGCGAGGGTGTGTGTGTCAGTGTGTGTGTGTGTCTGATGTGTGTGTGTGTGTCAGTGTGTGTGTCTGAGTCTGTGTGTGTGTGTGTCAGTGTGTGAGTGTGTGTCTGAGTCTGTGTGTGTGTGTCAGTGTGTGTCTGAGTCTTTGTGTGTGTGTGTGTCAGTGTGTGCGAGGGTGTGTGTGTCTGTGTGTGTCTGAGTCTGTGCATGTATATATGTGTGTGAGTCTTTGTGTGTGTGTGTGTCAATGTGTGTGTGTGTGTCTGAGTCTGTGTGTGTGTGTGAGTGTGTGTCTGAGTCTTTGTGTGTGTGTGTCAGTGTGTGCGAGGGTGTGTGTCTTCGTGTGTGTGTGTGTCAGTTTGTGCGAGGGTGTGTGAGTCTTTGTGTGTGTGTGTCAGTGTGTGCGAGTGTGTGAGTCTTTGTGTGTGTGTGTTTCAGTGTGTGCGAGGGTGTGTGTGTCTGTGTGTCTGAGTCTGTGTGTGTGTGTGTGTCAGTGTGTTTGTGTGTGTCTGAGTCTGTGTGTGTGTGTGACAGTGTGTGAGTGTGTGTCTGAGTCTGTGTATGTGTGTGTGTGTGTGTGTGTCAGTGTGTGTGTGTGTGTCTGAGTCTGTGTGTGTGTGTGTCAGTGTGTGCGAGGGTGTGTGTGTCTGTGTGTGTGTGTGTGTGTCTGAGTCTGTGTATGTGTATGTGTGTGTGAGTCTTTGTGTGTGTGTGTGTCAGTGTGTGTGTGTGTGTGTCTGTGTCTGTGTGTGTGTGTGAGTGTGTGTCTGAGTCTTTGTGTGTGTGTGTGTCAGTGTGTGCGAGGGTGTGTGTCTTTGTGTGTGAGTGTGTGTCAGTTTGTGCGAGGGTGTGTGAGTCTTTGTGTGTGTGTGTCAGTGTGTGCGAGGGTGTGTGAGTCTTTGTGTGTGTGTGTTTCAGTGTGTGCGAGGGTGTGTGTGTCAGTGTGTGTGTGTGTGTGTCTGAGTCTGTGTGTGTGTGTGAGTGTGTGTGTGTGTGTGTGTCAGTGTGTGTGTGCGTCTGAGTCTGTGTGTGTGTGTGTGTGTGTGTGTGTGTGTCAGTGTGTGTGTGTGTGTGTCTGAGTCTGTGTATGTGTATGTGTGTGTGAGTCTGTGTGCGTGTGTGTGTGTGTCAGTGTGTGTGTGTGTGTGTCTGAGTCTGTGGGTGTGTGTGTGTGTCAGTGTGTGAGTGTGTGTGTGTGTCAGTGTGTGCGAGGGTGTGTGAGTCTTTGTGTGTGTGTGTGTCAGTGTGTGCGAGGGTGTGTGTCTTTGTGTGTGTGTGTGTCAGTGTGTGTGCGGGTGCGTGAGTCTTTGTGTGTGTGTCAGTGTGTGTGTGTCTGAGTCTGTGTGTGTGTGTGTCAGTGTGTGTGTGTCTGAGTCTGTGTGTGTGTGTGTCAGTGTGTGTGTGTGTGTGTCAGTGTGTGTGTGTGTGTCTGAGTCTGTGTGTGTGTGTGTCAGTGTGTGAGTGTGTGTCTGAGTCTGTGTGTGTGTGTGTGTGTCAGTGTGTGAGTGTGTGTCTGAGTCTTTGTGTGTGTGTGTGTCAGTGTGTGCGAGGGTGTATGAGTCTTTGTGTGCCTGTGTGTCAGTGTGTGCGAGGGTGTGTGTGTCAGTGTGTGTGTGTGTGTCTGAGTCTGTGTTTGTGTGTGTGTGTGAGTGTGTGTATGTGTGTGTGAGTCTTTGTGTGTGTGTGTGTGTGTCAGTGTGTGAGTGTGTGTCTGAGTCTGTGTGTGTGTGTGTCAGTGTGTGCGAGGGTGTGTGAGTCTTTGTGTGTGTGTGTGTCAGGGTGTGTTTGTGTGTGTGTGTCAGTGTGTGTGAGTGTGTGTCTGTGTCAGTGTGTGTGTTTGTGTGTGTGAGTCTTTATGTGTGTGTGTGTCAGTGTGTGAGTGTGCGTCTGAGTCTTTGTGTGTGTGTCAGTGTGTGCGAGGGTGTGTCAGTCTTTGTGTGTGTGTCAGTGTGTGCGAGGGTGTGTATGTCAGTGTGTGTGTGTGTCTGAGTCTGTGTGTGTGTGTGTGTGTCAGTGTGTGACTGTGTGTCTGAGTCTGTGTGTATATGTGTGTCAGTGTGTGAGTGTGTGTCTGTGTCTGTGTGTGTGTGTCAGTGTGTGTGTGTGTGTGTGTCAGTGTGTGAGTTTGTGTCTGAGTCTTTGTGTATGTGTGTGTCAGTGTGTGTGTAAGTCTTTGTGTGTATGTGTGTCAGTGTGTGCGAGGGTGTGTGTTTCAGTGTGTGTGTGTGTGTCTGGGTCTGTGTGTGTGTTTGTGTCAGTGTGTGAGTATGTGTCTGAGTGTGTGTGTGTCAGTGTGTGTGTGTGAGTCTTTGTGTGTGTGTGTCAGTGTGTGCGACGGTGTGTGTGTGTCAGTGTGTTTGTGTCTGAGTCTGTGTGTGTGTGTGTCAGTGTGTTAGTGTGTGTCTGAGTCTTTGTGTGTGTGTGTGTCAGTGTGTGCGAGGGTGTGTGAGTCTTTGTGTGTGTGTGTCAGTGTGTGCGAGGGTGTGTGAGTCTTTGTGTGTGTGTGTGTCAGTGTGTGTGTGTGTGTGTGTGTGTCAGTGTGTGTGTGTGTGTCTGAGTCTGTATGTGTGTGTGTGTCAGTGTGTTTGTGTGTGTGTCTGAGTCTGTGTGTGTGTGTGTGTGTGTCAGTGTGTGAGTGTGTGTCTGAGTCTGTGTGTGTGTGTGTCAGTGTGTGTGTGTGTGTGTGTGAGTCTTTGTGTGTGTGTGTCAGTGTGTGCGACAGTGTGTGAGTCTTTGTGTGTGTGTGTTTCAGTGTGTGCGAGGGTGTGTGTGTCAGTGTGTGTGTGTGTCTGAGTCTGTGTGTGTGTGTGTGTGTGTGTCAGTGTGTGTGTGTGTGTGTCTGAGTGTGTGCGTGTGTGTGTCATTGTGTGAGTGTGTGTCTGAGTCTGTGTGTGTGTGTCAGTGTGTGAGTGTGTGTCTGAGTCTTTGTGTGTGTGTGTGTCAGTGTGTGCGAGGGTGTGTGTCTGTGTGTGTCTGAGTCTGTGTATGTGTATGTGTGTGTGAGTCTTTGTGTGTGTGTGTGTCAGTGTGTGTGAGGGTGTGTGTCTTTGTGTGTGTGTGTGTCAGTTTGTGCGAGGGTGTGTGAGTCTTTGTGTGTGTGTGTTTCAGTGTGTGCGAGGGTGTGTGTGTCAGTGTGTGTGTGTCTGAGTCTGTGTGTGTGTGTGTGTGTGTCAGTGTGTGTCTGTGTGTGTGTGTGTGTGTGTGCATCTGAGTCTGTGTGTGTGTGTGTGTGTGTGTGTCAGTGTGTGAGTGTGTGTCTGAGTCTGTGTGTGTGTGTCTTTGTGTGTGTGTGTGTCAGTGTGTGAGTGTGTGTCTGAGTCTTTGTGTGTGTGTGTGTCAGTATGTGCGAGGGTGTGAGTCTTTGTGTGTATGTGTGTCAGTGTGTGCGAGGGTGTGTGTGTCAGTGTGTGTGTGTGTGTCTGAGTCTGTGCGTGTGTGTGTCAGTGTGTGAGTGTGTGTCTGAGTCTGTGTGTGTGTGTGTGTCAGTGTGTGCGAGGGTATGTGAGTCTTTGTGTGTGTGTGTGTCAGTGTGTGCGAGGGTGTGTGTGTCAGTGTGTGTGTGTGTGTCTGAGTCTGTGTGTGTTTGTGTGTGTGTGTCAGTGTGTGTGTGTGTGTCTGAGTCTGTGTGTGTGTGTGTCAGTGTGTGAGTGTGTGTCTGTGTCAGTGTGTGTGTTTGTGTGTGAGTCTTTATGTGTGTGTGTGTCAGTGTTTGAGTGTGTGTCTGAGTCTTTGTGTGTGTGTCAGTGTGTGCGAGGGTGTGTGTGTCAGTGCATGTGTGTGTCTGAGTCTGTGTGTGAGTGTGTCAGTGTGTGACTGTGTGTCTGAGTCTGTGTGTGTGTGTGTCAGTGTGTGCGAGGGTGTGTGTGTCAATGTGTGTGTGTGTCAGTGTGTGTGTGTGTGTGTCAGTGTATGAGTTTGTGTCTGAGTCTTTGTGTATGTGTGTGTCAGTGTGTGTGTGTGTGTGAGTCTTTGTGTGTATGTGTGTCAGTGTGTGCGAGGGTGTGTGTTTCAGTGTGTGTGTGTGTGTCTGAGTCTGTGTGTGTGTTTGTGTCAGTGTGTGAGTATGTGTCTTTGTGTGTGAGTGTCAGTGTGTGCGACGGTGTGTGTGTGTAGTGTGTGTGTGTGTGTGTGTCTGAGTCTGTGTGTGTGTGTGTCAGTGTGTGAGTGTGTGTCTGAGTCTTTGTGTGTGTGTGTGTCAGTGTGTGCAAGGGTGTGTGAGTCTTTGTGTGTGTGTGTGTGTCAGTGTGTGAGTCTTTGTGTGTGTGTGTCTGTGTGTGTGTGTGTAAGTGTGTGTGTGTGTGTGTGTCTGAGTCTGTGTGTGTGTGTGTGTGTCAGTGTGTTTGTGTGTGTGTCTGAGTGTGTGTGTGTGTGTGTCAGTGTATGAGTGTGTGTCTGAGTCTGTGTGTGTGTCTGTGTCAGTGTGTGTGTGTGTGTGTGTGTGTGAATCTTTATGTGTGTGTGTCAGTGTGTGCGACGGTGTGTCTGTCAGTGTGTGTGTGTGTGTGTCTGAGTCTGTGTATGTGTATGTGTGTGTGAGTCTTTGTGTGTGTGTGTGTCAGTGTGTGTGTCTGAGTCTGTGTGTGTATGTGAGTGTGTGTCTGAGTCTTTGTGTGTGTGTGTGTCAGTGTGCGCGAGGGTGTGTGTCTTTGTGTGTGTGTGTGTGTCAGTTTCTGTGAGGGTGTGTGAGTCTTTATGTGTGTGTGTCAGTGTGTGCGAGGGTTTGTGAGTCTTTGTGTGTTGTGTATGTTTCAGTGTTTTCGAGGGTGTGTGTGTCAGTGAGTGTGTGTGCGTCTGAGTCTGTGAGTGTGTGTGTGTGTGTGTGTGTCAGTGTGTGTCTGAGTCTGTGTGTGTGTGTGTATCAGTGTGTGAGTGTGTGTCTGAGTCTGTGTGTGTGTGTGTGTGTGTCAGTGTGTGTGTGTGTGTGTCTGAGTCTGTGTATGTGTATGTGTGTGTGAGTCTGTGTGCGTGTGTGTGTGTCAGTGTGTTTGTGTGTGTCTGAGTCTTTGTGTGTGTGTGTGTGTGTCAATGTGTGCGAGGGTGTGTGAGTCTTTGTGTGTGTGTGTGTGTCAGTGTGTGCGAGGGTGTGTGTCTTTGTGTGTGTGTGTCAGTGTGTGTGTGGGTGCGTGAGTCTTTGTGTGTGTGTGTCAGTGTGTGCGAGGGTGTGTGAGTCTTTGTGTGTGTGTGTTTCAGTGTGTGCGAAGGTTGTGTGTGTCAGTGTGTGTGTGTCTGTGTGTGTGTGTGTGTGTGTCAGTGTGTGTGTGTGTCTGAGTCTGTGTGTGTGTGTGTCAGTGTGTGTGTGTGTGTGTCAGTGTGTGTGTGTGTGTCTGAGTCTGTGTGTGTGTGTGTCAGTGTGTGAGTGTGTGTCTGAGTCTGTGTGTGTGTGTGTGTCAGTGTGTGAGTGTGTGTCTGAGTCTTTGTGTGTGTGTGTGTCAGTGTGTGCGAGGGTGTGTGAGTCTTTGTGTGTGTGTGTGTCAGTGTGTGCGAGGGTGTGTGTGTCAGTGTGTGTGTGTCTGAGTCTGTGTGTGTGTGTGTGTGTCAGTGTGTGTATGTGTGTGTGAGTCTTTGTGTGTGTGTGTGTGTCAGTGTGTGAGTGTGTGTCTGAGTCTTTGTGTGTGTGTCAGTGTGTGTGAGAGCGTGTGAGTCTTTATGTGTGTGTGAGTGTGTGTCTGAGTCTTTGTGTGTGTGTGTGTCAGTGTGTGCGAGGGTGTGTCTGAGTCTGTGTATGTGTATGTGTGTGTGAGTCTTTGTGTGTGTGTGTGTCAAATGTGTGCGAGAGTGTGTGTGTCAGTTTGTGTGTGTGTGTGTCTGAGTCTGTGTATGCGTGTGTGAGTCTTTGTGTGTGTGTGTGTCAGTGTGTGTGTCTGTCTGAGTCTGTGTGTGTGTGTGTGTCAGTGTGTGAGTGTGTGTCTGAGTCTTTGTGTGTGTGTGTGTCAGTGTGTGCGAGGGTGTGTGAGTCTTTGTGTGTGTGTGTGTCAGTGTGTGCGAGGGTGTGTGTCTGAGTCTGTGTGTGTGTGTGTGTCAGTGTGTGAGTGTGTGTCTGAGTCGGTGTGTGTGTGTGTGTCAGTGTGTGAGTGTGTGTCTGAGTCTGTGTGTTTGTGTGTGTCTGAGTCTGTGTGTGTGTGTGTGTCTGTGTGTGTGTGTGAGTCTTTGTGTGTGTGTGTGTGTCAGTGTGTTCGAGGGTGTGTGAGTCTTTGTGTGTATGTGTGTCAGTGTGTGCGAGGGTGTGTGTGTCAGTGTGTGTGTGTGTGTGTGAGTCTGTGTGTGTGTTTGTGTCAGTGTGTGAATATGTGTCTGAGTGTGTGTGTGTGTCAGTGTGTGTGTGTGTGAGTCTTTGTGTGTGTGTGTGTCAGTGTGTGCGAGGGTGTGTGTGTGTGAGTGTGTGTGTGTGTGTCTGAGTCTGTGTGTGTGTGTCAGTGTGTGCGAGGGTGTGTGAGTCTTTGTGTGTATGTGTGTCAGTGTGTGCGAGGGTGTGTGTGTCACTGTGTGTGTGTGTGTGTGTCTGAGTCTGTGTGTGTGTGTGTGTCAGTGTGTGTGTGTCTGAGTCTGTGTGTGTGTGTGTCAGTGTGTGTGTCTGTCTGAGACTGTGTGTGTGTGTGTGTGTCAGTGTATTTGTGTGTGTGTCTGAGTCTGTGTGTGTGTGTATGTGTCAGTGTGTGAGTGTGTTTCTGAGTCTGTGTGTGTGTGTGTGTCAATGTGTGCGAGGGTGTGTGAGTCTTTGTGTGTGTGTGTGTCAGAGTGTGCGATGGTGTTTGTGTAAGTGTGTGTGTGTGTTTGTCTGAGTCTGTGTGTGTGTGTGTCAGTGTGTGGGTGTGTGTCTGAGTCTGTGTGTGTGTGTGTGTCAGTGTGTGCGAGGGTGTGTGAGTCTTTGTGTGTGCGTGTGTCAGTGTGTGCGAGGGTGTGTGAGTCTTTGTGTGTGTGTGTGTCAGTGTGTGCAAGGGTGTGTGAGTCTTTGTGTGTGTGTGTTTCAGTGTGTGCGAGGGTGTGTGTGTCAGTGTGTTTGTGTGTCTGAGTCTGTATGTGTGTGTGTGTGTCAGTGTGTGTGTGTCTGAGTCTGTGTGTGTGTGTGTGAGTGTGTGAGTGTGTGTCTGAGTCTGTGTGTGTGTGTCAGTGTGTGAGTGTGTGCCTGAGTCTTTGTGTGTGTGTGTGTGTGTCAGTGTGTGCGAGGGTGTGTGAGTCTTTGTGTGTGTGTGTGTCAGTGTGTGCGATGGTGTGTGTGTCAGTGTGTGTGTGTGTGTATGTGTCAGTGTGTGTATGTGTGTGTCAGTGTGTGTGTGTGTGTCTTTGTGTGTGTGTGTCAGTGTGTGTGACGGTGTGTGTGTGTCAGTGTGTGAATGTGTGTCTGAGTCTTTGTGTGTGTGTGTGTCAATGTGTGCGAGGGTGTGTGAGTCTTTGTGTGTGTGTCAGTGTGTGCGATGGTGTGTGTGTAAGTGTGTGTGTGTGTTTGTCTGAGTCTGTGTGTGTGTGTGTCAGTGTGTGGGTGTGTGTCTGAGTCTGTGTGTGTGTGTGTGTGTCAGTGTGTGCGAGGGTGTGTGAGTCTTTGTGTGTGCATGTGTCAGTGTGTGCGAGGGTGTGTGTGTCAGTCTGTGTGTGTGTGTGTCTGAGTCTGTGTGTGTGTGTGTGTGTCAGTGAGTGTATGTGTGTGTCTGAGTCTGTGTGTGTGTGTGAGTGTGTGAGTGTGTGTCTGTGTCAGTGTGTGTGTTTGTGTGTGTGAGTCTTTATGTGTGTGTGTGTCAGTGTGTGAGTGTGTGTCTGAGTCTTTGTGTGTGTGTCAGTGTGTGCGAGGGTGTGTGAGTCTTTGTGTGTTTGTGTCAGTGTGTGCGAGGGTGTGTGTGTCAGTGCGTGTGTGTGTCTGAGTCTGTGTGTGTGTGTGTGTGTGTCAGTGTGTGACTGTGTGTCTGAGTCTGTGTGTATGTGTGTGTCAGTGTGTGAGTGTGTGTCTGAGTCTGTGTGTGTGTGTGTCAGTGTGTGTGTGAGTCTTTGTGTGTGTGTGTCAGTGTGTGCGAGGGTGTGTGTGTCAGTGTGTGTGTGTGTCAGTGTGTGTGTGTGTGTCAGTGTGTGAGTTTGTGTCTGAGTCTTTGTGTGTGTGTGTGTCAGTGTTTGTGTGTGTGTGTGAGTCTGTGTGTGTGTGTGTCAGTGTGTGAGTTTGTGTCTGAGTCTTTGTGTGTGTGTGTGTCAGTGTGTGCGAGGGTGTGTGAGTCAGTGTGTGTGTGTGTGTGTCAGTGTGTGTGTGTGTGTGTGTCTGAGTCTGTGTGTGTGTGTGTCAGTGTGTGAGTTTGTGTCTGAGTCTTTGTGTGTGTGTGTGTCAGTGTGTGCGATGGTGTGTGAGTCTTTGTGTGTGTGTGTGTCAGTGTGTGCGAGGGTGTGTGTGTCAGTGTGTGTGTGTGTGTCTGAGTCTGTGTGTGTCAGTGTGTGTGTGTGTCTGAGTCTGTGTGTGTGTGTGTGTCAGTGAGTGTGTGTCTGAGTCTGTGTGTGTGTGTGTGTGTGAGTCTTTGTGTGTATGTGTGTCAGTGTGTGCGAGGGTGTGTGTGTCAGTGTGTGTGTGTGTGTGTCTGAATCTGTGTGTGTGTTTGTGTCAGTGTGTGAGTATGTGTCTGAGTGTGTGTGTGTGTCAGTGTGTGTGTGTGAGTCTTTGTGTGTGTGTGTCCATGTGTGTGATGGTGTGTGTGTGTCAGTGTGTGAGTGTGTGTCTGAGACTTTGTGTGTGTGTGTGTCAGTGTGTGCGAGGGTGTGTGAGTCTTTGTGTGTGTGTGTGTCAGTGTGTGCGAGGGTGTGTGTGTAAGTGTGTGTGTGTGTGTGTCTGAGTCTGTGTGTGTGTGTCAGTGTGTGAGTGTGTGTCTGAGTCTGTGTGTGTGTGTGTCAGTGTGTGCGAGGGTGTGTGAGTCTTTGTGTGTGTGTGTCAGTGTGTGCGAGGGTGTATGTGTCAGTGTGTGTGTGTGTCGGAGTCTGTGTGTGTGTGTGTGTGTGTGTCAGTGTGCTGTATGTGTGTGTCTGAGTCTGTGTGTGTGTGTGTCAGTATGTGAGTGTGTGTCTGTGTCAGTGTGTGTGTTTGTGTGTGTGAGTATTTGTGTGTGCGTGTGTCAGTGTGTGAGTGTGTGTCTGAGTCTTTGTGTGTGTGTGTGTGTGTGAGTCTTTGTGTGTGTGTGTGTGTCAGTGTGTGCGAGGGTGTGTGAGTCTTTGTGTGTATGTGTGAGTCTTTGTGTGTGTGTGTCAGTGTGTGCGATGGTGTGTGTGTCAGTGTGTGTGTGTGTGTGTGTCTGAGTCTGTGTGTGTGTGTGTGTCAGTGTGTGAGTGTGTGTCTGAGTCTGTGTGTTTGTGTGTGTCTGAGTCTGTGTGTGTGTGTGTGTCTGTGTGTGTGTGTGAGTCTTTGTATGTGTGTGTGTCAGTGTGTGCGAGGGTGTGTGAGTCTTTGTGTGTATGTGTGTCAGTGTGTGCGAGGGTGTGTGTGTCAGTGTGTGTGTGTGTGTCTGAGTCTGTGTGTGTGTTTGTGTCAGTGTGTGAATATGTGTCTGAGTGTGTGTGTGTGTCAGTGTGTGTGTGTGTGTGAGTCTTTGTGTGTGTGTGTGTCAGTGTGTGCGAGGGTGTGTGTGTGTGAGTGTGTGTTTGTGTGTCTGAGTCTGTGTGTGTGTGTCAGTGTGTGCGAGGGTGTGTGAGTCTTTGTGTGTATGTGTGTCAGTGTGTGCGAGGGTGTGTGTGTCAGTGTGCGTGTGTGTGTGTGTCTGAGTCTGTGTGTGTATGTGTGTGTCAGTGTGTGTGTGTCTGAGTCTGTGTGTGTGTGTGTCAGTGTGTGTGTGTGTCTGAGACTGTGCGTGTGTGTGTGTGTGTCAGTGTGTTTGTGTGTGTGTCTGAGTCTGTGTGTGTGTGTATGTGTCAGTGTGTGAGTGTGTGTCTCAGTCTGTGTGTGTGTGTCAGTGAGTGAGTGTGTGTCTGAGTCATTGTGTGTGTGTGTGTCAGTGTTTGTGTGTGTGTGTGAGTCTGTGTGTGTGTGTGTCAGTGTGTGAGTTTGTGTCTGAGTCTTTGTGTGTGTGTGTGTCAGTGTGTGCAAGGGTGTGTGAGTCAGTGTGTGTGTGTGTGTGTGTGTCAGTGTGTGTGTGTGTGTGTGTGTCTGAGTCTGTGTGTGTGTGTGTCAGTGTGTGAGTTTGTGTCTGAGTCTTTGTGTGTGTGTGTGTCAGTGTGTACGATGGTGTGTGAGTCTTTGTGTGTGTGTGTGTGTGTCAGTGTGTGCGAGGGTGTGTGTGCCAGTGTGTGTGTGTCTGAGTCTGTGTGTGTCAGTGTGTGTGTGTGTCTGAGTCTGTGTGTGTGCGTGTGTCAGTGAGTGTGTGTCTGAGTCTGTGTGTGTGAGTCTTTGTGTGTATGTGTGTCAGTGTGTGCGAGGGTGTGTGTGTCAGTGTGTGTGTGTGTGTGTGTGTCTGAGTCTGTGTGTGTGTTTGTGTCAGTGTGTGAGTATGTGTCTGAGTGTGTGTGTGTGTCAATGTGTGTGTATGAGTCTTTGTGTGTGTGTGTCCGTGTGTGTGACGGTGTGTGTGTTTCAGTGTGTGTGTGTGTGTCTGAGTCTTTGTGTGTGTGTGTGTCAGTGTGTGCGAGGGTGTGTGAGTCTTTGTGTGTGTGTGTGTCAGTGTGTGCGAGGGTGTGTGTGTAAGTGTGTGTGTGTGTGTGTCTCAGTCTGTGTGTGTGTGTCAGTGTGTGAGTGTGTGTCTGAGTCTTTGTGTGTGTGTGTCAGTGTTTGTGTGTGTGTGTGTGAGTCTGTGTGTGTGTGTGTCAGTGTGTGAGTTTGTGTCTGAGTCTTTGTGTGTGTGTGTGTCAGTGTGTGCGAGGGTGTGTGAGTCAGTGTGTGTGTGTGTGTGTGTGTCAGTGTGTGTGTGTGTGTGTGTCTGAGTCTGTGTGTGTGTGTGTCAGTGTGTGAGTTTGTGTCTGAGTCTTTGTGTGTGTGTGTGTCAATGTGTCAGTGTGTGTCTGAGTCTGTGTGTGTGTGAGTCTTTGTGTGTGTGTGTGTCAGTTTGTGTGAGGGTGTGTGAGTCTTTGTGTGTGTGTGTGTCAGTGTGTGCGAGGGTGTATGAGTCTTTGTGTGTGTGTGTGTCAGTGTGTGCGAGGGTGTGTGAGTCTTTGTGTGTGTGTGTTTCAGTGTGTTCGAGGGTGTGTGTGTCAGTGTGTGTGTGTGTCTGAGTCTGTGTGTGTGTGTGTGTGTGTCAGTGTGTGTGTGTGTGTCTGAGTCTGTGTGTGTGTGTGTCAGTGTGTGAGTGTGTGTCTGAGTCTGTGTGTGTGTGTCAGTGTGTGAGTGTGTGCCTGAGTCTTTGTGTGTGTGTGTGTCAGTGTGTGCGAGGGTGTGTGAGTCTTTGTGTGTGTGTGTGTCAGTGTGTGCGAGGTTGTGTGTGTCAGTGTGTGTGTGTGTGTCTGAGTCAGTGTGTTTGTGTGTGTGTGTGTGTGTCAGTGTGTGTATGTGTGTGTGTGTCAGTGTGTGTGTGTGAGTCTTTGTGTGTGTGTGTGTCAGTGTGTGTGACGGTGTGTGTGTGTCAGTGTGTGAGTGTGTGTCTGAGTCTTTGTGTGTGTGTGTGTCAATGTGTACGAGGGTGTGTGAGTCTTTGTGTGTGTGTGTCAGTGTGTGCGAGGGTGTGTGTGTAAGTGTGTGTGTGTGTTTGTCTGAGTCTGTGTGTGTGTGTGTCAGTGTGTGAGTGTGTGTCTGAGTCTGTGTGTGTGTGTGTGTGTCAGTGTGTGACTGTGTGTCTGAGTCTGTGTGTATGTGTGTGTCAGTGTGTGAGTGTGTGTCTGAGTCTGTGTGTGTGTGTCAGTGTGTGTGTGAGTCTTTGTGTGTGTGTGTCAGTGTGTGCAAGGGTGTGTGTGTCAGTGTGTGTGTGTGTCAGTGTGTGTGTGTGTGTGTCAGTGTGTGAGTTTGTGTCTGAGTCTTTGTGTGTGTGTGCGTCTCAGTGTTTGTGTGTGTGTGTGAGTCTGTGTGTGTGTGTGTCAGTGTGTGAGTTTGCGTCTGAGTCTTTGTGTGTGTGTGTGTCAGTGTGTGCGAGGGTGTGTGAGTCAGTGTGTGTGTGTGTGTGTGTCAGTGTGTGTGTGTGTGTCTGAGTCTGTGTGTGTGTGTGTCAGTGTGTGAGTTTGTGTCTGAGTCTTTGTGTGTGTGTGTGTCAGTGTGTGCGATGGTGTGTGAGTCTTTGTGTGTGTGTGTGTCAGTGTGTGCGAGGGTGTGTGTGCCAGTGTGTGTGTGTGTGTCTGAGTCTGTGTGTGTCAGTGTGTGAGTGTGTCTGAGTCTGTGTGTGTGTGTGTGTCAGTGAGTGTGTGTCTGAGTCTGTGTGTGTGTGTGTGTGAGTCTTTGTGTGTATGTGTGTCAGTGTGTGTGAGGGTGTGTGTGTCAGTGTGTGTGTGTGTGTCTGAGTCTGTGTTTGTGTAAGTGTGTGAGTATGTGTCTGAGTGTGTGTGTGTGTGTCAGTGTGTGTATGTGTGAGTCTTTGTGTGTGTGTGTCCGTGTGTGTGACGGTGTGTGTGTGTCAGTGTGTGAGTGTGTGTCTGAGTCTTTGTGTGTGTGTGTGTCAGTGTGTGCGAGGGTGCGTGAGTCTTTGTGTGTGTGTGTGTGTCAGTGTGTGAGTGTGTGTCTGAGTCTTTGTGTGTGTGTTAGTGTGTGCGAGAGTGTGTGAGTCTTTGTGTGTGTGTGAGTGTGTGTCTGAGTCTTAGTGTGTGTGTGTGTCAGTGTGTGCGAGGGTGTGTCTGAGTCTGTGTATGTGTATGTGTGTATGAGTCTTTGTGTGTGTGTGTGTCAAATGTGTGCGAGAGTGTGTGTGTCAGTTTGTGTGTGTGTGTGTCTGAGTCTGTGTATGCGTGTGTGAGTCTTTGTGTGTGTGTGTGTCAGTGTGTGTGTCTGTCTGAGTCTGTGTGTGTGTGTGTGTCAGTGTGTGAGTGTGTGTCTGAGTCTTTGTGTGTGTGTGTGTCAGTGTGTGCGAGGGTGTGTGAGTCTTTGTGTGTGTGTGTCAGTGTGTGCGAGGGTGTGTGTCTGAGTCTGTGTGTGTGTGTGTGTCAGTGTGTGAGTGTGTGTCTGAGTCTGTGTGTGTGTGTGCGAGGGTGTGTGAGTGTGTGTCTGAGTCTGTGTGTTTGTGTGTGTCTGAGTCTGTGTGTGTGTGTGTGTCTGTGTGTGTGTGTGAGTCTTTGTGTGTGTGTGTGTCAGTGTGTTCGAGGGTGTGTGAGTCTTTGTGTGTATGTGTGTCAGTGTATGCGAGGGTGTGTGTGTCAGTGTGTGTGTGTGTGTGTGAGTCTGTGTGTGTGTTTGTGTCAGTGTGTGAATATGTGTCTGAGTGTGTGTGTGTGTCAGTGTGTGTGTGTGTGTGAGTCTTTGTGTGTGTGTGTGTCAGTGTGTGCGAGGGTGTGTGTGTGTGAGTGTGTGTGTGTGTGTCTGAGTCTGTGTGTGTGTGTCAGTGTGTGCGAGGGTGTGTGAGTCTTTGTGTGTATGTGTGTCAGTGTGTGCGAGGGTGTGTGTGTCACTGTGTGTGTGTGTGTGTGTCTGAGTCTGTGTGTGTGTGTGTGTCAGTGTGTGTGTGTGTGTCTGAGTCTGTGTGTGTGTGTGTCAGTGTGTGTGTCTGTCTGAGACTGTGTGTGTGTGTGTGTGTCAGTGTGTTTGTGTGTGTGTCTGAGTCTGTGTGTGTGTGTATGTGTCAGTGTGTGAGTGTGTTTCTGAGTCTGTGTGTGTGTGTGTGTGTCAATGTGTGCGAGGGTGTGTGAGTCTTTGTGTGTGTGTGTGTCAGTGTGTGCGATGGTGTGTGTGTAAGTGTGTGTGTGTGTTTGTCTGAGTCTTTGTGTGTGTGTGTCAGTGTGTGGGAGGGTGTGTGAGTCTTTGTGTGTATGTGTGTCAGTGTGTGCGAGGGTGTGTGAGTCTTTGTGTGTGTGTGTGTCAGTGTGTGCAAGGGTGTGTGAGTCTTTGTGTGTGTGTGTTTCAGTGTGTGCGAGGGTGTGTGTGTCAGTGTGTTTGTGTGTCTGAGTCTGTATGTGTGTGTGTGTCAGTGTGTGTGTGTCTGAGTCTGTGTGTGTGTGTGTGAGTGTGTGAGTGTGTGTCTGAGTCTGTGTGTGTGTGTCAGTGTGTGAGTGTGTGCCTGAGTCTTTGTGTGTGTGTGTGTCAGTGTGTGCGAGGGTGTGTGAGTCTTTGTGTGTGTGTGTGTCAGTGTGTGCGATGGTGTGTGTGTCAGTGTGTGTGTGTGTGTCTGAGTCAGTGTGTGTGTGTGTCAGTGTGTGTATGTGTGTGTCAGTGTGTGTGTGTCTTTGTGTGTGTGTGTGTGTCAGTGTGTGTGACGGTGTGTGTGTGTCAGTGTGTGAGTGTGTGTCTGAGTCTTTGTGTGTGTGTGTGTCAATGTGTGCGAGGGTGTGTGAGTCTTTGTGTGTGTGTGTGTCAGTGTGTGCGATGGTGTGTGTGTAAGTGTGTGTGTGTGTTTGTCTGAGTCTGTGTGTGTGTGTGTCAGTGTGTGGGTGTGTGTCTGAGTCTGTGTGTGTGTGTGTGTCAGTGTGTGCGAGGGTGTGTGAGTCTTTGTGTGTGCGTGTGTCAGTGTGTGCGAGGGTGTGTGTGTCAGTCTGTGTGTGTGTGTGTCTGAGTCTGTGTGTGTGTGTGTGTCAGTGAGTGTATGTGTGTGTCTGAGTCTGTGTGTGTGTGTGAGTGTGTGAGTGTGTGTCTGTGTCAGTGTGTGTGTTTGTGTGTGTGAGTCTTTATATGTGTGTGTGTCAGTGTGTGAGTGTGTGTCTGAGTCTTTGTGTGTGTGTCAGTGTGTGCGAGGGTGCGTGAGTCTTTGTGTGTGTGTGTCAGTGTGTGTGAGGGTGTGTGTGTCAGTGCGTGTGTGTGTCTGAGTCTGTGTGTGTGTGTGTCAGTGTGTGACTGTGTGTCTGAGTCTGTGTGTATGTGTGTGTCAGTGTGTGAGTGTGTGTCTGAGTCTGTGTGTGTGTGTGTCAGTGTGTGTGTGAGTCTTTGTGTGTGTGTGTCAGTGTGTGCGAGGGTGTGTGTGTCAGTGTGTGTGTGTGTCAGTGTGTGTGTGTGTGTCAGTGTGTGAGTTTGTGTCTGAGTCTTTGTGTGTGTGTGTGTCAGTGTTTGTGTGTGTGTGTGAGTCTGTGTGTGTGTGTGTCAGTGTGTGAGTTTGTGTCTGAGTCTTTGTGTGTGTGTGTGTCAGTGTGTGCGAGGGTGTGTGAGTCAGTGTGTGTGTGTGTCAGTGTGTGTGTGTGTGTGTGTCTGAGTCTGTGTGTGTGTGTGTCAGTGTGTGAGTTTGTGTCTGAGTCTTTGTGTGTGTGTGTGTCAGTGTGTGTGATGGTGTGTGAGTCTTTGTGTGTGTGTGTGTCAGTGTGTGCGAGGGTGTGTGTGTCAGTGTGTGTGTGTGTGTGTCTGAGTCTGTGTGTGTCAGTGTGTGTGTGTGTCTGAGTCTGTGTGTGTGTGTGTGTGTCAGTGAGTGTGTGTCTGAGTCTGTGTGTGTGTGTGTGTGTGAGTCTTTGTGTGTATGTGTGTCAGTGTGTGCGAGGGTGTGTGTGTCAGTGTGTGTGTGTGTGTCTGAATCTGTGTGTGTGTTTGTGTCAGTGTGTGAGTATGTGTCTGAGTGTGTGTGTGTGTCAGTGTGTGTGTGTGAGTCTTTGTGTGTGTGTGTCCATGTGTGTGACGGTGTGTGTGTGTCAGTGTGTGAGTGTGTGTCTGAGTCTTTGTGTGTGTGTGTGTCAGTGTGTGCGAGGGTGTGTGAGTCTTTGTGTGTGTGTGTGTCAGTGTGTGCGAGGGTGTGTGTGTAAGTGTGTGTGTGTGTGTGTCTGAGCCTGTGTGTGTGTGTCAGTGTGTGAGTGTGTGTCTGAGTCTGTGTGTGTGTGTGTCAGTGTGTGCGAGGGTGTGTGAGTCTTTGTGTGTGTGTGTCAGTGTGTGCGAGGGTGTATGTGTCAGTGTGTGTGTGTGTCTGAGTCTGTGTGTGTGTGTGTGTGTCAGTGTGCTGTATGTGTGTGTCTGAGTCTGTGTGTGTGTTTGTCAGTATGTGAGTGTGTGTCTGTGTCAGTGTGTGTGTTTGTGTGTGTGAGTATTTGTGTGTGCGTGTGTCAGTGTGTGAGTGTGTGTCTGAGTCTTTGTGTGTGTGTGTGTGTGTGAGTCTTTGTGTGTGTGTGTGTGTCAGTGTGTGCGAGGGTGTGTGAGTCTTTGTGTGTATGTGTGAGTCTTTGTGTGTGTGTGTCAGTGTGTGCGAGGGTGTGTGTGTCAGTGTGTGTGTGTGTGTGTGTGTCTGAGTCTGTGTGTGTGTGTGTGTGTGTCAGTGTGTGAGTGTGTGTCTGAGTCTGTGTGTTTGTGTGTGTCTGAGTCTCTGTGTGTGTGTGTGTGTCTGTGTGTGTGTGTGAGTCTTTGTGTGTGTGTGTGTGTCAGTGTGTGCGAGGGTGTGTGAGTATTTGTGTGTATGTGTGTCAGTGTGTGCGAGGGTGTGTGTGTCAGTGTGTGTGTGTGTGTCTGAGTCTGTGTGTGTGTTTGTGTCAGTGTGTGAATATGTGTCTGAGTGTGTGTGTGTGTCAGTGTGTGTGTGTGTGTGAGTCTTTGCGTGTGTGTGTGTCAGTGTGTGCGAGGGTGTGTGTGTGTCAGTGTGTGTTTGTGTGTCTGAGTCTGTGTGTGTGTGTCAGTGTGTGCGAGGGTGTGTGAGTCTTTGTGTGTATGTGTGTCAGTGTGTGCGAGGGTGTGTGTGTCAGTGTGCGTGTGTGTGTGTGTCTGAGTCTGTGTGTGTGTGTGTGTGTCAGTGTGTGTGTGTGTCTGAGTCTGTGTGTGTGTGTGTCAGTGTGTGTGTGTGTCTGAGACTGTGTGTGTGTGTGTGTGTGTGTCAGTGTGTTTGTGTGTGTGTCTGAGTCTGTGTGTGTGTGTATGTGTCAGTGTGTGAGTGTGTGTCTGAGTCTGTGAGTGTGTGAGTCTTTGTGTGTGTGTGTGTCAGTTTGTGTGAGGGTGTGTGAGTCTTTATGTGTGTGTGTGTCAGTGTGTGCGAGGGTGTGTGAGTCTTTGTGTGTGTGTGTGTCAGTGTGTGCGAGGGTGTGTGAGTCTTTGTGTGTGTGTGTTTCAGTGTGTTCGAGGGTGTGTGTGTCACAGTGTGTGTGTGTCTGAGTCTGTGTGTGTGTGTGTGTGTCAGTGTGTGTGTGTGTGTCTGAGTCTGTGTGTGTGTGTGTCAGTGTGTGAGTGTCTGTCTGTGTCTGAGTGTGTGTCAGTGTGTGAGTGTGTGCTTGAGTCTTTGTGTGTGTGTGTGTCAGTGTGTGCGAGGGTGTGTGAGTCTTTGTGTGTGTGTGTGTCTGAGTCAGTGTGTTTGTGTGTGTGTGTGTGTGTGTCAGTGTGTGTATGTGTGTGTGTGTCAGTGTGTGTGTGTGAGTCTTTGTGTGTGTGTGTGTCAGTGTGTGTGACGGTGTGTGTGTGTCAGTGTGTGAGTGTGTGTCTGAGTCTTTGTGTGTGTGTGTGTCAATGTGTACGAGGGTGTGTGAGTCTTTGTGTGTGTGTGTGTCAGTGTGTGCGAGGGTGTGTGTGTAAGTGTGTGTCTGTGTTTGTCTGAGTCTGTGTGTGTGTGTGTCAGTGTGTGAGTGTGTGTCTGAGTCTGTGTGTGTGTGTGTGTGTCAGTGTGTGACTGTGTGTCTGAGTCTGTGTGTATGTGTGTGTCAGTGTGTGAGTGTGTGTCTGAGTCTGTGTGTGTGTGTCAGTGTGTGTGTGAGTCTTTGTGTGTGTGTGTCAGTGTGTGCAAGGGTGTGTGTGTCAGTGTGTGTGTGTGTCAGTGTGTGTGTGTGTGTGTCAGTGTGTGAGTTTGTGTCTGAGTCTTTGTGTGTGTGTGTGTCAGTATTTGTGTGTGTGTGTGAGTCTGTGTGTGTGTGTGTCAGTGTGTGAGTTTGTGTCTGAGTCTTTGTGTGTGTGTGTGTCAGTGTGTGCGAGGGTGTGTGAGTCAGTGTGTGGGTGTGTGTGTGTGTCAGTGTGTGTGTGTGTGTGTCTGAGTCTGTGTGTGTGTGTGTCAGTGTGTGAGTTTGTGTCTGAGTCTTTGTGTGTGTGTGTGTCAGTGTGTGCGATGGTGTGTGAGTCTTTGTGTGTGTGTGTGTGTGTCAGTGTGTGCGAGGGTGTGTGTGCCAGTGTGTGTGTGTCTGAGTCTGTGTGTGTCAGTGTGTGTGTGTGTCTGAGTCTGTGTGTGTGTGTGTGTCAGTGAGTGTGTGTCTGAGTCTGTGTGTGTGTGTGTCTGAGTCTTTGTGTGTGTGTCAGTGTGTGCGAGGGTGTGTGAGTCTTTGTGTGTGTGTGTCAGTGTGTGCGAGGGTGTGTGTGTCAGTGCGTGTGTGTGTCTGAGTCTGTGTGTGTGTGTGTCAGTGTGTGACTGTGTGTCTGAGTCTGTGTGTATGTGTGTGTCAGTGTGTGAGTGTGTGTCTGAGTCTGTGTGTGTGTGTGTCAGTGTGTGTGTGAGTCTTTGTGTGTGTGTGTCAGTGTGTGCGAGGGTGTGTGTGTCAGTGTGTGTGTGGGTCAGTGTGTGTGTGTGTGTCAGTGTGTGAGTTTGTGTCTGAGTCTTTGTGTGTGTGTGTGTCAGTGTTTGTGTGTGTGTGTGAGTCTGTGTGTGTGTGTGTCAGTGTGTGAGTTTGTGTCTGAGTCTTTGTGTGTGTGTGTGTCAGTGTGTGCGAGGGTGTGTGAGTCAGTGTGTGTGTGTGTGTGTCAGTGTGTGTGTGTGTGTGTGTCTGAGTCTGTGTGTGTGTGTGTCAGTGTGTGAGTTTGTGTCTGAGTCTTTGTGTGTGTGTGTGTCAGTGTGTGCGATGGTGTGTGAGTCTTTGTGTGTGTGTGTGTCAGTGTGTGCGAGGGTGTGTGTGTCAGTGTGTGTGTGTGTGTGTCTGAGTCTGTGTGTGTCAGTGTGTGTGTGTGTCTGAGTCTGTGTGTGTGTGTGTGTGTCAGTGAGTGTGTGTCTGAGTCTGTGTGTGTGTGTGTGTGTGAGTCTTTGTGTGTATGTGTGTCAGTGTGTGCGAGGGTGTGTGTGTCAGTGTGTGTGTGTGTGTGTCTGAATCTGTGTGTGTGTTTGTGTCAGTGTGTGAGTATGTGTCTGAGTGTGTGTGTGTGTCAGTGTGTGTGTGTGAGTCTTTGTGTGTGTGTGTCCATGTGTGTGACGGTGTGTGTGTGTCAGTGTGTGAGTGTGTGTCTGAGTCTTTGTGTGTGTGTGTGTCAGTGTGTGCGAGGGTGTGTGAGTCTTTGTGTGTGTGTGTGTCAGTGTGTGCGAGGGTGTGTGTGTAAGTGTGTGTGTGTGTGTGTCTGAGTCTGTGTGTGTGTGTCAGTGTGTGAGTGTGTGTCTGAGTCTGTGTGTGTGTGTGTCAGTGTGTGCGAGGGTGTGTGAGTCTTTGTGTGTGTGTGTCAGTGTGTGCGAGGGTGTATGTGTCAGTGTGTGTGTGTGTCTGAGTCTGTGTGTGTGTGTGTGTGTGTGTCAGTGTGCTGTATGTGTGTGTCTGAGTCTGTGTGTGTGTGTGTCAGTATGTGAGTGTGTGTCTGTGTCAGTGTGTGTGTTTGTGTGTGTGAGTATTTGTGTGTGCGTGTGTCAGTGTGTGAGTGTGTGTCTGAGTCTTTGTGTGTGTGTGTGTGTGTGAGTCTTTGTGTGTGTGTGTGTGTCAGTGTGTGCGAGGGTGTGTGAGTCTTTGTGTGTATGTGTGAGTCTTTGTGTGTGTGTGTCAGTGTGTGCGAGGGTGTGTGTGTCAGTGTGTGTGTGTGTGTGTGTGTCTGAGTCTGTGTGTGTGTGTGTGTGTCAGTGTGTGAGTGTGTGTCTGAGTCTGTGTGTTTGTGTGTGTCTGAGTCTGTGTGTGTGTGTGTGTGTCTGTGTGTGTGTGTGAGTCTTTGTGTGTGTGTGTGTCAGTGTGTGCAAGGGTGTGTGAGTCTTTGTGTGTATGTGTGTCAGTGTGTGCGAGGGTGTGTGTGTCAGTGTGTGTGTGTGTCTGAGTCTGTGTGTGTGTTTGTGTCAGTGTGTGAATATGTGTCTGAGTGTGTGTGTGTGTCAGTGTGTGTGTGTGTGTGAGTCTTTGCGTGTGTGTGTGTCAGTGTGTGCGAGGGTGTGTGTGTGTCAGTGTGTGTTTGTGTGTCTGAGTCTGTGTGTGTGTGTCAGTGTGTGCGAGGGTGTGTGAGTCTTTGTGTGTATGTGTGTCAGTGTGTGCGAGGGTGTGTGTGTCAGTGTGCGTGTGTGTGTGTGTCTGAGTCTGTGTGTGTGTGTGTGTGTCAGTGTGTGTGTGTGTCTGAGTCTGTGTGTGTGTGTGTCAGTGTGTGTGTGTGTCTGAGTCTGTGTGTGTGTGTGTGTGTGTGTCAGTGTGCTGTATGTGTGTGTCTGAGTCTGTGTGTGTGTGTCAGTATGTGAGTGTGTGTCTGTGTCAGTGTGTGTGTTTGTGTGTGTGAGTATTTGTGTGTGCGTGTGTCAGTGTGTGAGTGTGTGTCTGAGTCTTTGTGTGTGTGTGTGTGTGTGAGTCTTTGTGTGTGTGTGTGTGTCAGTGTGTGCGAGGGTGTGTGAGTCTTTGTGTGTATGTGTGAGTCTTTGTGTGTGTGTGTCAGTGTGTGCGAGGGTGTGTGTGTCAGTGTGTGTGTGTGTGTGTGTGTCTGAGTCTGTGTGTGTGTGTGTGTCAGTGTGTGAGTGTGTGTCTGAGTCTGTGTGTTTGTGTGTGTCTGAGTCTGTGTGTGTGTGTGTGTGTCTGTGTGTGTGTGTGAGTCTTTGTGTGTGTGTGTGTCAGTGTGTGCGAGGGTGTGTGAGTCTTTGTGTGTATGTGTGTCAGTGTGTGCGAGGGTGTGTGTGTCAGTGTGTGTGTGTGTGTCTGAGTCTGTGTGTGTGTTTGTGTCAGTGTGTGAATATGTGTCTGAGTGTGTGTGTGTGTCAGTGTGTGTGTGTGTGTGAGTCTTTGCGTGTGTGTGTGTCAGTGTGTGCGAGGGTGTGTGTGTGTCAGTGTGTGTTTGTGTGTCTGAGTCTGTGTGTGTGTGTCAGTGTGTGCGAGGGTGTGTGAGTCTTTGTGTGTATGTGTGTCAGTGTGTGCGAGGGTGTGTGTGTCAGTGTGCGTGTGTGTGTGTGTCTGAGTCTGTGTGTGTGTGTGTGTGTCAGTGTGTGTGTGTGTCTGAGTCCGTGTGTGTGTGTGTCAGTGTGTGTGTGTGTCTGAGACTGTGTGTGTGTGTGTGTGTGTGTGTGTCAGTGTGTTTGTGTGTGTGTCTGAGTCTGTGTGTGTGTGTATGTGTCAGTGTGTGAGTGTGTGTCTGAGTCTGTGAGTGTGTGAGTCTTTGTGTGTGTGTGTGTCAGTTTGTGTGAGGGTGTGTGAGTCTTTATGTGTGTGTGTGTCAGTGTGTGCGAGGGTGTGTGAGTCTTTGTGTGTGTGTGTGTCAGTGTGTGCGAGGGTGTGTGAGTCTTTGTGTGTGTGTGTTTCAGTGTGTTCGAGGGTGTGTTTGTCACTGTGTGTGTGTGTCTGAGTCTGTGTGTGTGTGTGTGTGTGTGTGTCAGTGTGTGTGTGTGTGTCTGAGTCTGTGTGTGTGTGTGTCAGTGTGTGAGTGTCTGTCTGTGTCTGAGTGTGTGTCAGTGTGTGAGTGTGTGCCTGAGTCTTTGTGTGTGTGTGTGTCAGTGTGTGCGAGGGTGTGTGAGTCTTTGTGTGTGTGTGTGTCTGAGTCAGTGTGTTTGTGTGTGTGTGTGTGTGTGTCAGTGTGTGTATGTGTGTGTGTGTCAGTGTGTGTGTGTGAGTCTTTGTGTGTGTGTGTGTCAGTGTGTGTGACGGTGTGTGTGTGTCAGTGTGTGAGTGTGTGTCTGAGTCTGTGTGTGTGTGTGTCAATGTGTACGAGGGTGTGTGAGTCTTTGTGTGTGTGTGTGTCAGTGTGTGCGAGGGTGTGTGTGTAAGTGTGTGTCTGTGTTTGTCTGAGTCTGTGTGTGTGTGTGTCAGTGTGTGAGTGTGTGTCTGAGTCTGTGTGTGTGTGTGTGTGTCACTGTGTGACTGTGTGTCTGAGTCTGTGTGTATGTGTGTGTCAGTGTGTGAGTGTGTGTCTGAGTCTGTGTGTGTGTGTCAGTGTGTGTGTGAGTCTTTGTGTGTGTGTGTCAGTGTGTGCAAGGGTGTGTGTGTCAGTGTGTGTGTGTGTCAGTGTGTGTGTGTGTGTGTCAGTGTGTGAGTTTGTGTCTGAGTCTTTGTGTGTGTGTGTGTCAGTGTGTGCGAGGGGGTGTGAGTCAGTGTGTGTGTGTGTGTGTGTGTCAGTGTGCGTGTGTGTGTGTCTGAGTCTGTGTGTGTGTGTGTCAGTGTGTGAGTTTGTGTCTGAGTCTTTGTGTGTGTGTGTGTCAGTGTGTGCGATGGTGTGTGAGTCTTTGTGTGTGTGTGTGTGTGTCAGTGTGTGCGAGGGTCTGTGTGCCAGTGTGTGTGTGTCTGAGTCTGTGTGTGTCAGTGTGTGTGTGTGTCTGAGTCTGTGTGTGTGTGTGTGTCAGTGAGTGTGTGTCTGAGTCTGTGTGTGTGTGTGTGAGTCTTTGTGTGTATGTGTGTCAGTGTGTGCGAGGGTGTGTGTCAGTGTGTGTATGTGTGTCTGAGTCTGTCTTTGTGTCAGTGTGTGAGTATGTGTCTGAGTGTGTGTGTGTGTCAGTGTGTGTGTGTGTGAGTCTTTGTATGTGTGTGTCCGTGTGTGTGACGGTGTGTGTGTGTCAGTGTGTGAGTGTGTGTCTGAGTCTTTGTGTGTGTGTGTGTCAGTGTGTGCGAGGGTGTGTGAGTCTTTGTGTGTGTGTGTGTCAGTGGGTGCGAGGGTGTGTGTGTAAGTGTGTGTGTGTGTGTGTGTCTCAGTCTGTGTGTGTGTGTCAGTGTGTGAGTGTGTGTCTGAGTCTCTGTGTGTGTGTGTGTCAGTGTTTGTGTGTGTGTGAGTCTGTGTGTGTGTGTGTCAGTGTGTGAGTTTGTGTCTGAGTCTTTGTGTGTGTGTGTCAGTGTGTGCGAGGGTGTGTGAGTCAGTGTGTGTGTGTGTGTGTCAGTGTGTGTGTGTGTGTGTCTGAGTCTGTGTGTGCGTGTGTCAGTCTGTGAGTTTGTGTCTGAGTCTTTGTGTGTGTGTGTCAGTGTGTGCGATGGTGTGTGAGTCTTTGTGTGTGTGTGTGTGTCAGTGTGTGCGAGGGTGTGTGTGCCAGTGTGTGTGTGTGTGTGTGTGTCAGTGTGTGTGTGTGTGTGTCTGAGTCTGTGTGTGTGTGTGTCAGTGTGTGAGTTTGTGTCTGAGTCTTTGTGTGTGTGTGTGTCAGTGTGTGCGATGGTGTGTGAGTCTTTGTGTGTGTGTGTGTGGCAGTGTGTGCGAGGGTGTGTGTGCCAGTGTGTGTGTGTGTGTGTCTGAGTCTGTGTGTGTCAGTGTGTGTGTGTGTCTGAGTCTGTGTGTGTGTGTGTGTCAGTGAGTGTGTGTCTGAGTCTGTGTGTGTGTGTGTGTGAGTCTTTGTGTGTATTTGTGTCAGTGTGTGCGAGGGTGTGTGTGTCAGTGTGTGTGTGTGTGTGTCTGAGTCTGTGTTTGTGTCAGTGTGTGAGTATGTGTCTGAGTGTGTGTGTGTGTCAGTGTGTGTGTGTGTGAGTCTTTGTGTGTGTGTCCGTGTGTGTGATGGTGTGTGTGTGTCAGTGTGTGAGTGTGTGTCTGAGTCTTTGTGTGTGTGTGTGTCAGTGTGTGCGAGGGTGTGTGAGTCTTTGTGTGTGTGTGTGTCAGTGTGTGCGAGGGTGTGTGTGTTAGTGTGTGTGTGTGTGTGTCTCAGTCTGTGTGTGTGTGTCAGTGTGTGAGTGTGTGTCTGAGTCTTTGTGTGTGTGTGTGTCAGTGTTTGTGTGTGTGTGTGAGTCTGTGTGTGTGTGTGTCAGTGTGTGAGTTTGTGTCTGAGTCTTTGTGTGTGTGTGTGTCAGTGTGTGCAAGGGTGTGTGAGTCAGTGTGTGTGTGTGTGTGTGTCAGTGTGTGTGTGTGTGTGTGTGTCTGAGTCTGTGTGTGTGTGTGTCAGTGTGTGAGTTTGTGTCTGAGTCTTTGTGTGTGTGTGTGTCAGTGTGTGCGATGGTGTGTGAGTCTTTGTGTGTGTGTGTGTGTCAGTTTGTGCGAGGGTGTGTGTGCCAGTGTGTGTGTGTCTGAGTCTGTGTGTGTCAGTGTGTGTGTGTGTCTGAGTCTGTGTGTGTGTGTGTGTCAGTGAGTGTGTGTCTGAGTCTGTGTGTGTGAGTCTTTGTGTGTATGTGTGTCAGTGTGTGCGAGGGTGTGTGTGTCAGTGTGTGTGTGTGTGTGTCTGAGTCTGTGTGTGTGTTTGTGTCAGTGTGTGAGTATGTGTCTGAGTGTGTGTGTGTGTCAATGTGTGTGTATGAGTCTTTGTGTGTGTGTGTCCGTGTGTGTGACGGTGTGTGTGTTTCAGTGTGTGTGTGTGTGTCTGAGTCTCTGTGTGTGTGTGTGTCAGTGTGTGCGAGGGTGTGTGAGTCTTTGTGTGTGTGTGTGTCAGTGTGTGCGAGGGTGTGTGTGTAAGTGTGTGTGTGTGTGTGTCTCAGTCTGTGTGTGTGTGTCAGTGTGTGAGTGTGTGTCTGAGTCTTTGTGTGTGTGTGTGTCAGTGTTTGTGTGTGTGTGTGAGTCTGTGTGTGTGTGTGTCAGTGTGTGAGTTTGTGTCTGAGTCTTTGTGTGTGTGTGTGTCAGTGTGTGCGAGGGTGTGTGAGTCAGTGTGTGTGTGTGTGTGTGTCAGTGTGTGTGTGTGTGTGTGTGTCTGAGTCTGTGTGTGTGTGTGTCAGTGTGTGAGTTTGTGTCTGAGTCTTTGTGTGTGTGTGTGTCAATGTGTCAGTGTGTGTCTGAGTCTGTGTGTGTGTGAGTCTTTGTGTGTGTGTGTGTCAGTTTGTGTGAGGGTGTGTGAGTCTTTGTGTGTGTGTGTGTCAGTGTGTGCGAGGGTGTGTGAGTCTTTGTGTGTGTGTGTGTCAGTGTGTGCGAGGGTGTGTGAGTCTTTGTGTGTGTGTGTTTCAGTGTGTTCGAGGGTGTGTGTGTCAGTGTGTGTGTGTGTCTGAGTCTGTGTGTGTGTGTGTGTGTGTGTGTCAGTGTGTGTGTGTGTCTGAGTCTGTGTGTGTGTGTGTGTCAGTGTGTGAGTGTGTGTCTGAGTCTGTGTGTGTGTGTCAGTGTGTGAGTGTGTGCCTGAGTCTTTGTGTGTGTGTGTGTCAGTGTGTGCGAGGGTGTGTGAGTCTTTGTGTATGTGTGTGTCAGTGTGTGCGAGGTTGTGTGTGTCAGTGTGTGTGTGTGTGTCTGAGTCAGTGTGTTTGTGTGTGTGTGTGTGTGTGTCAGTGTGTGTATGTGTGTGTGTGTGTCAGTGTGTGTGTGTGAGTCTTTGTGTGTGTGTGTGTCAGTGTGTGTGACGGTGTGTGTGTGTCAGTGTGTGAGTGTGTGTCTGAGTCTTTGTGTGTGTGTGTGTCAATGTGTACGAGGGTGTGTGAGTCTTTGTGTGTGTGTGTCAGTGTGTGCGAGGGTGTGTGTGTAAGTGTGTGTGTGTGTTTGTCTGAGTCTGTGTGTGTGTGTGTCAGTGTGTGAGTGTGTGTCTGAGTCTGTGTGTGTGTGTGTGTGTCAGTGTGTGACTGTGTGTCTGAGTCTGTGTGTATGTGTGTGTCAGTGTGTGAGTGTGTGTCTGAGTCTGTGTGTGTGTGTCAGTGTGTGTGTGAGTCTGTGTGTGTGTGTGTCAGTGTGTGCAAGGGTGTGTGTGTCAGTGTGTGTGTGTGTCAGTGTGTGTGTGTGTGTGTCAGTGTGTGAGTTTGTGTCTGAGTCTTTGTGTGTGTGTGTGTCAGTATTTGTGTGTGTGTGTGAGTCTGTGTGTGTGTGTGTCAGTGTGTGAGTTTGTGTCTGAGTCTTTGTGTGTGTGTGTGTCAGTGTGTGCGAGGGTGTGTGAGTCAGTGTGTGTGTGTGTGTGTGTCAGTGTGTGTGTGTGTGTCTGAGTCTGTGTGTGTGTGTGTCAGTGTGTGAGTTTGTGTCTCTTTGTGTGTGTGTGTCAGTGTGTGCGATGGTGTGTGAGTCTTTGTGTGTGTGTGTGTGTCAGTGTGTGCGAGGGTGTGTGTGCCAGTGTGTGTGTGTGTGTGTCTGAGTCTGTGTGTGTCAGTGTGTATGTGTGTCTGAGTCTGTGTGTGTGTGTGTGTCAGTGAGTGTGTGTCTGAGTCTGTGTGTGTGTGTGTGTGAGTCTTTGTGTGTATGTGTGTCAGTGTGTGCGAGGGTGTGTGTGTCAGTGTGTGTGTGTGTGTGTGTCTGAGTCTGTGTTTGTGTCAGTTTGTGAGTATGTGTCTGAGTGTGTGTGTGTGTCAGTGTGTGTGTGTGTGAGTCTTTGTGTGTGTGTGTCCGTGTGTGTGACGGTGTGTGTGTGTCAGTGTGTGAGTGTGTGTCTGAGTCTTTGTGTGTGTGTGTGTCAGTGTGTGCGAGGGTGCGTGAGTCTTTGTGTGTGTGTGTGTCAGTGTGTGCGAGGGTGTGTGTGTAAGTGTGTGTGTGTGTGTGTCTGAGTCTTTGTGTGTGTGTGTCAGTGTGTGCGATGGTGTGTGAGTCAGTGTGTGTGTGTGTGTGTGTCAGTGTGTGAGTGTGTGTCTGAGTCTTTGTGTGTGTGTGTGTCAGTGTTTGTGTGTGTGTGTGAGTCTGTGTGTGTGTGTGTCAGTGTGTGAGTTTGTGTCTGAGTCTTTGTGTGTGTGTGTGTCAGTGTGTGCGAGGGTGTGTGAGTCAGTGTGTGTGTGTGTGTGTCAGTGTGTGTGTGTGTGTGTGTCTGAGTCTGTGTGTGTGTGTGTGAGTTTGTGTCTGAGTCATTGTGTGTGTGTGTCAGTGTGTGCGATGGTGTGTGAGTCTTTGTGTGTGTGTGTGTGTCAGTGTGTGCGAGGGTGTGTGTGCCAGTGTGTGTGTGTTTGTGTCTGAGTCTGTGTGTGTGTGTGTGTGAGTCTTTGTGTGTATGTGTGTCAGTGTGTGCGAGGGTCTGTGTGTCAGTGTGTGTGTGTTTGTGTCTGAGTCTGTGTGTGTGTTTGTGTCAGTGTGTGAGTATGTGTCTGAGTGTGTGTGTGTGTCAGTGTGTGTGTATGAGTCTTTGTGTGTGTGTGTCCGTGTGTGTGACGGTGTGTGTGTTTCAGTGTGTGAGTGTGTGTCTGAGTCTTTGTGTGTGTGTGTGTCAGTGTGTGCGAGGGTGTGTGAGTCTTTGTGTGTGTGTGTGTCAGTGTGTGCGATGGTCTGTGTGTAAGTGTGTGTGTGTGTGTCTCAGTCTGTGTGTGTGTGTCAGTGTGTGAGTGTGTGTCTGAGTCTTTGTGTGTGTGTGTGTCAGTGTTTGTGTGTGTGTGTGAGTCTGTGTGTGTGTGTGTCAGTGTGTGAGTTTGTGTCTGAGTCTTTGTGTGTGTGTGTGTCAGTGTGTGCGAGGGTGTGTGAGTCAGTGTGTGTGTGTGTGTGTGTCAGTGTGTGTGTGTGTGTGTGTCTGAGTCTGTGTGTGTGTGTCAGTGTGTGAGTTTGTGTCTGAGTCTTTGTGTGTGTGTGTGTCAGTGTGTGCGATGGTGTGTGAGTCTTTGTGTGTGTGTGTGTCAGTGTGTGCGAGGGTGTGTGTGCCAGTGTGTGTGTGTCTTAGTCTGTGTGTGTCAGTGTGTGTGTGTGTCTGAGTCTGTGTGTGTGTGTGTGTCAGTGAGTGTGTGTCTGAGTCTGTGTGTGTGTGTGAGTCTTTGTGTGTATGTGTGTCAGTGTGTGCGAGGGTGTGTGTGTCAGTGTGTGTGTGTGTGTGTCTGAGTCTTTGTGTGTGTTTGTGTCAGTGTGTGAGTATGTGTTTGAGTGTGTGTGTGTGTCAGTGTGTGTGTATGAGTCTTTGTGTGTGTGTCAGTGTGTGCGAGGGTGTGTGTCTTTGTGTGTGTGTGTGTCAGTTTGTGCGAGGGTGTGTGAGTCTTTGTGTGTGTGTGTCAGTGTGTGCGAGGGTGTGTGAGTCTTTGTGTGTGTGTGTGTCAGTGTGTGCGAGGGTGTGTGTATAAGTGTGTGTGTGTGTGTGTCTCAGTCTGTGTGTGTGTGTCAGTGTGTGAGTGTGTGTCTGAGTCTGTGTGTGTGTGTGTCAGTGTGTGCGAGGGTGTGTGAGTCTTTGTGTGTGTGTGTGTCAGTGTGTGCGAGGGTGTGTGTGTCAGTGTGTGTGTGTGTCTGAGTCTGTGTGTGTGTGTGTGTGTGTCAGTGTGTGTATGTGTGTGTCTGAGTCTGTGTGTGTGTGTGTCAGTGTATGAGTCTGTGTCTGTGTCAGTGTGTGTGTTTGTGTGTGTGAGTCTTTATGTGTGTGTGTCAGTGTGTGAGTGTGTGTCTGAGTCTTTGTGTGTGTGTGTGTGTGTGAGTCTTTGTGTGTGTGTGTGTGTCAGTGTGTGCGAGGGTGTGTGAGTCTTTGTGTGTATGTGTGAGTCTTTGTGTGTTTGTGTCAGTGTGTGCGAGGGTGTGTGAGTCTTTGTGTGTGTGTGTGTCAGTGTGTGCGAGGGTGTGTGTGTCAGTGTGTGTGTGTGTCTGAGTCTGTATGTGTGTGTGTGTGTCAGTATGTGAGTGTGTGTCTGAATCTCTGTGTGTGTGTGTGTCAGTGTGTGTGTGTGTGAGTCTTTTTGTGTTTGTGTCAGTGTGTGTGAGGGTGATTGAATGTGTGTGTGTGTGTGTGTGTGTGCGTGAGTGTAAGTGTGTGAGGGTGTGTGTGTGAGGGTGATTGAGTGTGTGTGTGAGTCTGTGTGTGTGTGTGTGTGTCAGTGTGTGTGAGGGTGATTGAGTGTGCGTGTGTGTGTGTGTGTGAGTGTAAGTGTGTGAGGGTGTGTGTGTGCGGGTGATTGTATGTGTGTGTGTATGATGCTGATTGAGTGTGTGTGTGTGTGTGAGTGTGTATGTGTGAGGGTGATTGTGTTGTGTGTGTGTGTGTGTGTGTGTGTGTGTGAGTGTGTTTGTGTGAGGGTGATTGTGTTGTGTGTGTGTGTGTGTCAGTGTGAATGTGAGAGGGTGATTGTGTTGTGTGTGTGCGTGTGTGTGAGTGTGTATGTGAGAGGATGATTGTGTTGTGTGTGTGTGTGTGTGTGTGAGTGTGTGTCTGAGTCTTTGTGTGTGTGTGTGTCAGTGTGTGCGAGGGTGTGTGAGTCTTTGTGTGTGTGTGTGTCAGTGTGTGCGAGGGTGTGTGTGTAAGTGTGTGTGTGTGTGTCTCAGTCTGTGTGTGTGTGTCAGTGTGTGAGTGTGTGTCTGAGTCTTTGTGTGTGTGTGTGTCAGTGTTTGTGTGTGTGTGTGAGTCTGTGTGTGTGTGTGTCAGTGTGTGAGTTTGTGTCTGAGTCTTTGTGTGTGTGTCTGTCAGTGTGTGCGAGGGTGTGTGAGTCAGTGTGTGTGTGTGTCAGTGTGTGTGTGTGTGTGTCTGAGTCTGTGTGTATGTGTGTCAGTGTGTGAGTTTGTGTCTGAGTCTTTGTGTGTGTGTGTGTCAGTGTGTGCGATGGTGTGTGAGTCTTTGTGTGTGTGTGTGTGTCAGTGTGTGCGAGGGTGTGTGTGCCAGTGTGTGTGTGTCTGAGTCTGTGTGTGTCAGTGTGTGTGTGTGTCTGAGTCTGTGTGTGTGTGTGTGTCAGTGAGTGTGTGTCTGAGTCTGTGTGTGTGTGTGAGTCTTTGTGTGTATGTGTGTCAGTGTGTGCGAGGGTGTGTGTGTCAGTGTGTGTGTGTGTGTGTCTGAGTCTGTGTGTGTGTTTGTGTCAGTGTGTGAGTATGTGTTTGAGTGTGTGTGTGTGTCAGTGTGTGTGTATGAGTCTTTGTGTGTGTGTGTCCGTGTGTGTGACGGTGTGTGTGTGTCAGTGTGTGAGTGTGTGTCTGAGTCTTTGTGTGTGTGTGTGTCAGTGTGTGCGAGGGTGTGTGAGTCTTTGTGTGTGTGTGTGTCAGTGTGTGTGAGGGTGTGTGTGTAAGTGTGTGTGTGTGTGTGTCTCAGTCTGTGTGTGTGTGTCAGTGTGTGAGTGTGTGTCTGAGTCTGTGTGTGTGTGTGTCAGTGTGTGCGAGGGTGTGTGAGTCTTTGTGTGTGTGTGTGTCAGTGTGTGCGAGGGTGTGTGTGTCAGTGTGTGTGTGTGTCTGAGTCTGTGTGTGTGTGTGTGTGTGTCAGTGTGTGTATGTGTGTGTCTGAGTCTGTGTGTGTGTGTCAGTGTGTGAGTGTGTGTCTGTGTCAGTGTGTGTGTGTGTGTGTGTGAGTCTTTGTGTGTGTGTGTGTGTCAGTGTGTGCGAGGGTGTGTGAGTCTTTGTGTGTATGTGTGAGTCTTTGTGTGTGTGCGTCAGTGTGTGCGAGGGTGTGTGAGTCTTTGTGTGTGTGTGTGTGTCAGTGTGTGCGAGGGTGTGTGTTTCAGTGTGTGTGTGTGTCTGAGTCTGTGTGTGTGTGTGTGTGTGTCCGTATGTGAGTGTGTGTCTGAATCTCTGTGTGTGTGTGTGTCAGTGTGTGTGTGTGTGTGAGTCTTTTTGTGTTTGTGTCAGTGTGTGTGAGGGTGATTGAATGTGTGTGTGTGTGTGTGTGTGTGAGTGTAAGTGTGTGAGGGTGTGTGTGTGAGGATGATTGAATGTGTGTGTGTGTGTGTATGTGTGTGTCAGTGTGTGTGAGGGTGATTGAGTGTGCGTGTGTGTGTGTGTGTGAGTGTAAGTGTGTGAGGGTGTGTGTGTGCGGGTGATTGTATGTGTGTGTGTATGATGCTGATTGAGTGTGTGTGTGTGTGTGAGTGTGTATGTGTGAGGGTGATTGTGTTGTGTGTGTATGTGTGTGTGTGTGTGAGTGTGTTTGTGTGAGGGTGATTGTGTTGTGTGTGTGTGTGTGTCAGTGTGAATGTGAGAGGGTGATTGTGTTGTGTGTGTGTGCGTGTGTGAGTGTGTATGTGAGAGGGTGATTGTGTTGTGTGTGTGTGTGTGTGAGTGTGTATGTGTGAGGGTGATTGTGTTGTGTGTGTGTGTGAGTGTGTTTGTGTGTGTGTGAGTGTATGTATGAGTGTGTGTGTGGGTGATTGTGAATAAGTGTGCGTGTGTGAGTGTATTTGTCGGAGGGGTAGTGAGTGTGCAAAATATATGCTACTCGAATTGAGAATGCGCGTGATTGAATCTTGTCTTGTTTCAGTCGGCTGTTCTCCCTCAAGGGATTGCAGGACACCGGGGTTAACTCCCCAGCTCTTCATGGAAATAGTGCCTTGGTAACTTTTATGTCCATTTGCGAGGACATACGGGGCCTCGGTTTAATGTCTCATCAGAAAGACGGAACCGCTGACAGTGCTGCCCTCCCTCAGTATTGCCCCTCCGACAGTGCGGTGCTCCCTCAGTACTGCCCCTCCGACAGTGCAGCACTCCCTCAGTACTGCCCCTCCGACAGTGCGGCACTCCCTCAGTACTGCCCCTCCGACAGTGCGATACTCCCTCAGTACTGCCCCTCCGACAGTGCAGCACTCCCTCAGTACTGCCCCTCCGACAGTGCGGCACTCCCTCAGTACTGTCCCTCCGACAGTGCAGCACTCCCTCAGTACTGCCCCTCCGACAGTGCGGCACTCCCTCAGTACTGTCCCTCCGACAGTGCAGCACTCCCTCAGTACTGCCCCTCCGACAGTGCGGCACTCCGACAGTACTGCCCCTCTGACAATGCGGCGCTCTCTCAGTACTGCCCCTCCGACAGTGCGGCGCTCCTTCAGTACCGCCCCTCCGACAGTGCAGCACTCCCTCAGTACTGCCCCTCCGACAGTGCGGCACTCCCTCAGTACTGCCCTTCTGACAATGCGGCACTCCCTCAGTACTGCCCCTCCGACAGTGCGGCACTCCCTCAGTACTGCACCTCTGACAATGCAGCGCTCCCACAGTACTGCCCCTCTGACAATGCGGCGCTCCCTCAGCACTGCCCCTCCGACAGTGCGGCACTCCCACAGTACTGCCCCTCTGACAATGCGGCACTCCCTCAGTACTGCCCCTCCAACAGTGCGGCGCTCCCTCAGCACTGCCCCTCCGACAGTGCGGCACTCCCTCAGCACTGCCCCTCCGACAGTGCGGCGCCCCCGACAGTGTGGCACTCCCTCAGTACTGCCCCCCCGACAGTGCGGCACTCCCTCAGTACTGCCCCTCCGACAGTGCGGCGCTCCCTCAGCACTGCCCCTCCAAACCCATAACCTTCCGACTCAGAGGTGAGGGTGGTACCAACTGAGCCAGGGCTGAATGCGAGTGTACCTTTAGGTTTTGTTGTGTTTTGGTATGTTGCAGTGTGAGGGCGTGTTGGTGAGTTTGAGAGTGTTGATGTATTCGTGGATCCGGGTGTGTTTGGTGTCGTGGTCTCCAATTTGTGTGTATACATGGACAGTTTGGTGTGTGTATATGAGCAGTTTTGTCTGTGTGTACATGGACAGTTTGGTGTGTATATATGAACAGTTTTGTCTGTGTATACTTGGACAGTTTGGTGTGTGTATATGAGCAGTTTTGTCTGTGTATACACGGACAGTTTGATGTGTGTATATGAGCAGTTTTGTCTGTGTGTACTTGGACAGTTTGGTGTGTATATATGAACAGTTTTGTCTGTGTATACACGGACAGTTTGATGTGTGTATATGAGCAGTTTTGTCTGTGTGTACTTGGACAGTTTGGTGTGTATATATGAACAGTTTTGTCTGTGTATACTTGGACAGTTTGGTGTGTGTATATGAGCAGTTTTGTCTGTGTGTACATGGACAGTTTGGTGTGTGTATATGAACAGTTTTGTCTGTGTATACATAGGCAGTTTGGTGTGTGTATATGAGCAGCTTTGTCTGTGAAAACTTGGACAGTTTGGTGTGTGTATATGAGCAGTTTTGTCTGTGTATACATGGACAGTTTGGTGTGTGGATATGAGCAGTTTTGTCTGTGCATGCATGGACAGTTTGGTGTGTGTATATGAACAGTTTTGTCTGTGTGTAGATGAACAGTTTGGTGTCTGTTTACACTACCCAATCCTGTATCTAGAACATAGAAATGTCTTCCCCGACCCGAGAGCAGACAGTCCACAACAATGACTACTTACATTTATATAGCACCTTTAACGTAGAAAAGCATCCCAAAGGCCTTCACAGGAGTGTTATAAGGCAAAATCTGGCACCGAGCCGCATAAGGAGATACTCGGGCAGGTGACCAAAAGCTGGGTCAGAGAGGTAGGTTTTAAGGAGCTTCTTGAAGGA
This sequence comes from Pristiophorus japonicus, assembly GCF_044704955.1. Classification (NCBI taxonomy): domain Eukaryota; kingdom Metazoa; phylum Chordata; class Chondrichthyes; family Pristiophoridae; genus Pristiophorus; species Pristiophorus japonicus. The sequence goes on along the minus strand of NC_092011.1, from coordinate 18,302,381 downwards.
GGAGAGCGAGGTAGAAAGGCGAAGAGGTTTAGGGAGGGAGTTCCAGAGCGTGGGGCCCAGGCAGCTGAAGGCACGGCCACCGATGATGGAGCAATTATAATCAGGGATGGTCAGGAGGGCAGAGTTAGAGGAGTGCAGACATCTCGGGGGTTGTGGGGCTGGAAGGGATTACAGAGATAGGGAGGGGCAAGGGGCATGGAGGGTTTTGAACAGGAGGAGGAGAATTGTATGGGCTGGAGGAGGTTACAGAGATAGGGAGGGGTATAGGGGCTGGAGGAGGTTACAGATATCGGGTGGGGTGTTGGGCTGGAGGAGGTTTCAGAGATAGGGAGGTGCGGTCTTTGGCCAGGGACTCCCAGGTGTCGGTGGGGATGTCGCACTTTATCAGGGAGGCTTTGAGGGTGGTCCCTGTAATGTTTCCTCTGCCCACCTTTGGCTCGTTTGCCGTGAAGGAGTTCCGAGTAGAGCGCTTGCTTTGGGAGTCTCCTGTCAGGCATGTGGACAATGTGGCCCTGCCAAGCGGAGCTGGTCAAGTGTGGTCAGTGCTTCAATGCTGGGGATGTTGGCCTGGTCGAGGACACTAACGTTGGTGCATCTGCCCTCCCAGGGGATTTGTAGGATCTTGCGAAGACATTGTTGGTGGTATTTCTCCAGCGACTTGAGGTGTCTACTGTACATGGTCCATGTCTCTGAGCTATACAGGAGGGTGGGGATTATTATAGCCCAGAGGGGCAGTACTGAGGGAGTGCTGCAATGTCGACAGAGCAGTACTGAGGGAGTGCCACACTGTCGGAGGGGCAGTACTGAGGGAGTGCTGCACTGTCGGAGGGGCAGTACTGAGGGAGTGCTGCACTGTTGGAGGGGCAGTACTGAGGGAGCGCCGCACTGTCAGAGGGGCAGTACTGAGGGAGCGCCGCACTGTCGGAGGGGCAGACTGAGGGACGCTGCACTGTCGGAGGGGCAGTACTGAGGGAGTGCCGTACTGTCGGAGGGGCAGTACTGAGGGAGCGCCGCACTGTCGGAGGGACGGTACTGAGGGAGCGCCGCACTGTTGAAGGGGCAGTACCGAGGGAGTGCCGCATTGTCGGAGGGGCAGTACTGAGGGAGCGCCGCACTGTCAGAGGGGCAGTACTGAGGGAGCGCCGCACTGTCGGAGGGGCAGACTGAGGGACGCTGCACTGTCGGAGGGGCAGTACTGAGGGAGTGCCGTACTGTCGGAGGGGCAGTACTGAGGGAGCGCCGCACTGTCGGAGGGACGGTACTGAGGGAGCGCCGCACTGTTGAAGGGGCAGTACCGAGGGAGTGCCGCATTGTCGGAGGGGCAGTACTGAGGGAGCGCCGCACTGTCGGAGGGACGGTACTGAGGGAGCGCCGCACTGTCGGAGGGGCAGTACTGAGGGAGTGCCGCACTGTCGGAGGGGCAGTACTGAGGGAGTGCCGCCCTGTCGAAGGTGTCATCTTTCGGACGAGGCACTAAACCGAGGCCCCGTCTGCCCCCCTTGGGTGGATGTAAAAGATCCCGGGGCCACTATTTGGAAGAAGAGCGGGGGAGTTCTCCCCGTTGTCCTGTGGACAATATTTATCCTCAATCAACAGGAACAGATTATCTGGGTCATTATCACATTGCTGTGTGTGGGAGCTTGCTGTGTGCACATTGGCTGCTGCGTTTCCCACATTACAACAGTGACTACACTCCAAAAGTACTTCATTGGCTGTGAAGCATTTTGAGATGTCCGGTGGTACTGAAAGGCGCTATATAAATGCAAGTCTTTCTTTCTTTCAAATACACAACTTCACATCAATACAGAAAGAAGGACTTTTATTTACGTAGCTCAGGATGGCCCAACGCGCTTTACAGCACGTTGACTGTAGTCACTTTTGTAATGTGGGAAACGCGGCAGCCAATCTGTGCACAGCAAGATTCCCAACGTGATAATGACCCAGATAATCTGTGTCAGTGATGTAGGTAGAGGGATAAATATTGGCCCCAGGACACCAGGGAGAACTCCCCCGCTCTTCTTCCAAATAGTGCAATTGGGATCTTTTACATCTCCCTCGAGGGACAGACATCTCATCTAGAAGGTGGCTCCTCCGACAGTGTGGCACTCCCTCAGTACTGCCCCTCCGACAGTGTGGCACTCCCTCAGTACTGCCCCTCCGACAGTGCGGCGCTCTCTCAGTACTGCCCCTCCGACAGTGTGGCACTCCCTCAGTACTGCCCCTCCGACAGTGCAGCACTCCCTCAGTACTGCCCCTCCGACAGTGCAGCACTCCCTCAGTACTGCCCCTCCGACAGTGTGGCACTCCCTCAGTACTGCCCCTCCGACAGTGCGGCACTCCCTCAGTACTGCCCCTCCGACAGTGTGGCACTCCCTCTGTACTGCCCCTCCGACAGTACGCTGCTCCCTCAGTACTGCACCTCCGACAGTACGGCACTCCCTCAGTACTGCCCCTCCGACAGTGTGGCGCTCCCTCAGTACTGCCCCTCCGACAGTGCAGCACTCCCTCAGTACTGCCCCTCCGACAGTACGCCGCTCCCTGAGTACTGCCCCTCCGACAGTACGGTGCTCCCTCAGTACTTCCCCTCCCACAGTTCAGCACGGTGCTCCCTCCGTACTGCCCCTCCGACAGTACGGTGCTCCCTCAGTACTTCCCCTCCCACAGTTCAGCACGGTGCTCCCTCAGTACTGCCCCTCCGACAGTGCGGCGCTCCCTCCGTACTGCCCCTCCGACAGTGCGCCGCTCCCTCAGTACTGCCCCTCCGACAGTGCGGCGCTCCCTCAGCACTGCCCCTCCGACAGTGCGCCGCTCCCTCAGCACTGCACTGGGAGAGTCAGCCTCGATGTTTGTGCTCAAGTGCCTGGAGTGGGAGTTGAACCCACAACCTTGTAGACTTGTGCTGCCCACTGAGCCACGACTGCTGGCTTCTCTCTCCAGTAGCACCCAGCACACTTTGCCCACTCTGAGTAAGTCCTGGCGTTCGTGGGCTTGTGTTCTGAGCCTCTCCCTTGGCCCCAATCGATGCCAGCTCTGTGTTTGCGCCCAAGCCGCCTCCCTCCCTCGCTTTGCAGTAATTTACTGTTTGATTTCGGAGATAATGCTTTTTTTTTCGAAATCAAAGAGGAAGTGTGCCGGGAGCCGGGTTTGGAGATGTGAGGGCGCTTTCTCATTTCCTTGTTAGTTTTGATTGTGTTTTCGCTCGGCTTTCAACTAGGATATCTCCGCCAGAAATGTTATAACAAGTAGCTGAGGGAGTTGGGGGCTTGCTCCGTCTCTCTCTCTCTCTCTGCACATTACACCCGCAGCAAAGAATGTGCATAGCGTGGGGGTTCGGTCTATACCATCCACTCTCCCTGTAAAGTTTCATCTTATTAAAGAATAGCCTTTGCAAAGGAGCCTCTCGTTAATATACCCACCCCCCAAATAGAAAGATGCACATTTGGCGGTATGTTTCTTTCTGCCTTTGCTGAAATCGATCAGTTAAATTATTCAATGTCATTAATTATCGATCTTGTATCTCGCAGTGGTGCTTTTGCAGTTCAAACATTGCCACCGTTCATTCCGACTCTCATTGTTACATAACCCGGGGCGAGAGCAAACTGCGGATATCAGCGCGCCCAGTGCAGTCCATGCGTCCGAACAAACAGCGCCCCTGATCAATAACTGATCAATCAGCTCTCCGCACTCACAGCTCCAGCCCGCCTTTCATCCAGCCCCACACAGACTCGCTTCATTTCGCCTTTTTTTAGGAGGGGGGTGGGGGGGGGGGGCGGCGAGGTTTTTAAATATTTAAACTCCAAATCTTATCCCAGCTTCACAAAGTGTGTGTGAGAGAGAGGGAGAGAGATTGCATGGGAAAGCGAACGCCATGGGGTGATTCCAGTTGTTTGAAGGGATTAGAGGGGGGAGAGGGCGAAGTTAGTTATAGTAAAGGAGGCAGATGGACAGAAAGAGAAAGAGAGAGCCGTAGAGATAGAAAGGGAGACATAAAGCAAATGACAGAGTTACTTAGATAGCAGAGAGAGAGAGAGATAGTTAGACATAGATAGATAAATAGATAGAGAAATAGATAGACAGATAGATAGATAGATAGACAGACACACAGACAGATAGATAGACAAACAGATAGATAGATAGACAAACAGATAGATAGATAGACAGATAGATAGATAGATATAATCATAATAGATAGATAGATAGATAGATAGATAGATAGATAGATATGGATGGCTAGACAGAGCAAGAGACAGACAGACAGATAGATAGATAGATAGATAGATGGATAGAGAGATAGATGGATAGATAGATAGATAGATAGATAGATAGATAGATAGATAGATATGGATGGATAGACAGAGCAAGAGATTGATAGATAGATAGATAGATAGATAGTTAGATAGATAGAATCATAATAGATAGATAGATAGAATCATGATAGATAGATAGATCGATAGATCGATAGAATCATGATAGATATGGATGGATAGACAGAGCAAGAGATTGATAGATAGATAGATAGATAGATAGTTAGATAGATAGATAGTTAGATAGATAGATAGAATCATGATAGATAGATAGACAGATATATAGATAGATAGAATCATGATATATAGATAGATAGACAGATAGAGAGATAGATAGAATCATGATAGATAGATAAATAGAGAGATAGATAGAATCATAATAGATAGATAGATATATAGATAGATAGAATCATAATAGACAGATAGACAGATACATAGATAGATAGAGAGATAGAATCATAATAGATAGATAGACAGATAGATAGACAGATAGATAGATACATAGATAGATAGATAGAATCATAATAGACAGATACATAGAAAGATAGATAGATAGATAGATAAATAGATAGATAGATAGATAGATAGATAGAAAGAATCATAATAGATAGATAGATAGATAGATATGGATGGCTAGACAGAGCAAGAGATAGAGAGATTGACAGACAGACAGACAGACAGAGGAAGTGAGACAGAGAGAAAGCAAGAGGCGGTTAGAGAAGGAGATAGAGAGCCAGATGGGGTAAATAAGGCCGATAAGCAGAGACACACAGTGGGAGAGAGGGAGAGAGAATTTCAATTTACCAATGATCGCTTTCAATCAGACAGGTTATCAAAGCCAATTTTAGCAGTGAGTTGTTGCAGTAATATTCAGTGTGAAGAGCTGCCCGGGCCATGGGTGGTGATGAAGAATGTGGTGGGCTGCCCTTACAGAGACAGGTCCCGGTACCAGAAGGGGTTAAATCCACTTCCCTTTACAGAGATAGAAGAAAGGAAGGAATGTAAAAATAAAACAGGAAGAGAAGGAATGAAGAAAGATAGAAAGACTTGCATTTGTTCTACCTCAGGACGTCCCAAAGCACTCTACAGACCATCGGGTGCTTCTTGAAATAGAGCCACTGTTATAAAAAACATGGCAAATAAATTGCGCACAGCAAGCTCCCACAAACAACAATGCGATAATGACTAGCTCATCTGTTTTGCTTTAGAGATGCTGACTGAAGGATAAATATTGGCCCCAGGAAAGGAGGGAGAACTCCACCCAGTTCCACTTCAAAATAGTGGTCGCGGAATCTTTTACGGCACCTGAGAGGGTAGACATAACCCACATCCAAAAGATGACACCATTGGCAATGCAGCACTCCCTCAGTACTGCCCCTCCGACAGTGCAGCGCTCCCTCAGTACTGCCCCTCCGACTGTGCGGCGCTCCCTCAGTACTGCCCCTCCGACAGTGCAGCACTCCTAGGTACTGCCCCTCTGACAGTGCAGCGCTCCCTCAGTACACCCCTCCGACAGTGCAGCGCTCCCTCAGTATTGCCCCTCCGACAGTGCAGCACTCCCTCAGTACTGCCCTTCCGACAGTACAGCACTCCCTCAGTACTGCTCCTCCGACAGTGCTGCGCTCCCTCAGTGTTGCCCCTCTGACACTGGGATTATACACACATGCACACACACACTGATATAACCCACACTGGGATTATACACACACACACACACACAGATATAACACAGACTGGGATTATACACATACACACACGCTGATATAACCCACACTGGGATTATACACACACACACATTGTATATCCCACACAGGGATTATACACACACACACACACACTGATATATTCCACACTGGGATTATACACACACACACACACACACTGATATATCCCACACTGGGACTATATACACACACACACACACACACACACTGATATATCCCACACTGGGATTATACACACACACACACACACACACACACTGATATATCCCGCACTGGGACTATACACACACACACACACACTGATATATCCCACGCTGGGATTATACACACACACTGATATATCCCACACTGGGACTATACACACACACACTGATATAACCCACACTGGGATTATACACACACACTGATATATCCCACACTGGGACTATATACACACACACACACTGATATATCGCACACTGGGATTATACACACAAACACACACTGATATATCCCACACTGGGACTATGCACACGCACACACACACTGATATATCCCACACTGGGACTATACACACACACACACACTAAAAAATCCAACACTGGTATTATACACTCACACACACACACTGATATATCCCACACTGGGACTATATACACACACACACAAACACACACACTGATATATCCCACACTGGGATTATGCACGCACACACACACACTGATATATCCCACACTGGGACTATACACACACAAACACACTGATATATTCCACACTGGGACTATACACACGCACACTGATATATCGCACACTGTGATTATACACACACACTGATATATCACACACTGGGACTATACACATAAACACACACTGATATATCCCACACTGTGTCTATATATACACACACACACACACATTGTATATCCCACACTGGGATTATACACACACACACACACACTGATATAACCCACACTGCGATTATACACACACACACACACACACTGAAATAACCCACACTGGGATTATACACACACACACACACACACACACACACAAACTGATATAACCCACACTGGGATTATACGCGCACGCTACACACACACACTAATATAACCCACACTGGGATTACACACACACACACACACTGATATATCCCACACTGGGATTATACACACACACACACACACACTGATATATCCCGCACAGGGATTTAATACACAGACACACACACACAGATTTAGCCCACACTGGGATTATACACACACACACACACACACACACACACTGATATATCCCACACTGGGACTATATACACACACACAATGATATATTCCACACTGGGATTATACACACACTCACACACACTGATATAACCCACACTGGGTCTATATATCGACACACACACACTGATATATCCCACACTGGGTCTATATACAGACACACACACTGATAAATCCCACACTGGGATTATATACACACACACACACTGATATAACCCACAGTGCGATTATGCACACAAACACATTGTATATCGCACACAGGGAATATACACACACACACACACTGATATATCCCACACTGGGATTATACACACGCACACACACACACACACACACACACACACTGATATATCCCACACTGGGACTATATACACACACACACACTGATATATCCCACACTGGGACTATACACACACACACACTGATATATCGGACACTGTGATTATACACACACACTGATATATCACACACTGGGACTATACACACAAACACACACTGATATATCCCACACTGGGTCTATATATACACACACACACACTGATATATCCCACACTGGGACTATGCACACACACACGCACACTGATATATCCTGCACTGGGACTATACACACACACACTGATATATCGCACACTGTGATTATACACACACACTGATATATCACACACTGGGTCTATACACACAAACACACACTGATATATCCCACACTGTGTCTATATATACACACACACACACTGATATATCCCACACTGGGACTATACACGCACACACACACTGATATAACCCACACTGGGACTATAGACACACACACATTGTATATCCCGCACTGGGATTATACACACACACACACACACACTGAAATAACCCACACTGGGATTATACACACACACACAGACACACACACACACACACACACTGATATATCCCACACTGAGACTATATACACACACACACACACTGATATATCCCACACTGGGACTATACACACACACTGATATATCCCACACTGGGACTATATACACACACACACACACACACACTGATATATCCCACACTGGGATTATGCACACACACACACACACTGATATACCCCACACTGGGACTATACACACACAAACACACTGATATATCCCACACTGTGATTATACACACACACTGATATATCACACACTGGGACAAGCACACACTGATATATCCCACACTGGGTCTATATACACACACACACACACTGATATATCCCACTCTGGGACTATGCACGCACACACACACTGATATATCCCACACTGGGACTATACACACACACAATGATATATCCCACACTGTGATTATACACACACACTGATATATCACACACTGGGACTATGCACACAAACACACACTGATATATCCCACACTGTGTCTATATACACACACACACACACTGATATATCCCACACTGGGACTATACACACCACACACACTGATATAACCCACACTGGGACTATGCACACACACACATTGTATATCCCACACTGGGATTATACACACACACACACACACTGAAATAACCCACACTGGGATTAGACACACACACTGATATATCACACACTGGTACTATACACACAAACACACACTGATATATCCCACACTGGGATTATGCACACACACACACACACACTGATATATCCCACACTGGGACTATACACACACACACACACTGATATATCTCACACTGGTATTATACACACACAAACACACACTGCTGTAGCCCACACTGGGATTATACACGCACACACACACACACTGATATAACCCACACTGGGATTATACACACACACACACACACACAAACTGATATAACCCACACTGGGATTATACGCACACACACACACACACACACACACACACACTGAAATAACCCACACTGGGATTATACACACACACACACACACTGATATATCCCACACTGGGACTATACACACACACACACACTGATATATCCCACACTGGTATTATAGACACACACACACACACACACTGAAATAACCCACACTGGGATTATACACACACACACACACACACACACTGATATAACCCACACTGGGATTATACACACACACTGATAGATCCCACACTGGGACTATACACACACACTGATATATCCCACACTGGGACTATACACACACACACACACACTGATATAACCCACACTGGGATTATACACACACACTGATAGATCCCACACTGGGACTATACACACACACTGATATATCCCACACTGGGACTATATACACACACACACACACTGATATATCGCACACTGGGATTATACAGACAAACACACACTGATATATCCCACACTGTGTCTATATACACACACACACACACACACTGATATATCCCACACTGGGACTATATACACACAAACACACACTGATATATCCCACACTGGGACTATACACACACACACACACACACACACTGATATATCCCACACTGGGATTATGCACACACACACACACACTGATATACCCCACACTGGGACTATACACACACAAACACACTGATATATCCCACACTGTGATTATACACACACACTGATATATCACACACTGGGACAAGCACACACTGATATATCCCACACTGGGTCTATATACACACACACACACACTGATATATCCCACTCTGGGACTATGCACGCACACACACACTGATATATCCCACACTGGGACTATACACACACACAATGATATATCCCACACTGTGATTATACACACACACTGATATATCACACACTGGGACTATGCACACAAACACACACTGATATATCCCACACTGTGTCTATATACACACACACACACACTGATATATCCCACACTGGGACTATACACACCACACACACTGATATAACCCACACTGGGACTATGCACACACACACATTGTATATCCCACACTGGGATTATACACACACACACACACACTGAAATAACCCACACTGGGATTAGACACACACACTGATATATCACACACTGGTACTATACACACAAACACACACTGATATATCCCACACTGGGATTATGCACACACACACACACACACTGATATATCCCACACTGGGACTATACACACACACACACACTGATATATCTCACACTGGTATTATACACACACAAACACACACTGCTGTAGCCCACACTGGGATTATACACGCACACACACACACACTGATATAACCCACACTGGGATTATACACACACACACACACACACAAACTGATATAACCCACACTGGGATTATACGCACACACACACACACACACACACACACACACTGAAATAACCCACACTGGGATTATACACACACACACACACATTGATATATCCCACACTGGGACTATACACACACACACACACTGATATATCCCACACTGGTATTATAGACACACACACACACACACACTGAAATAACCCACACTGGGATTATACACACACACACACACACACACACTGATATAACCCACACTGGGATTATACACACACACTGATAGATCCCACACTGGGACTATACACACACACTGATATATCCCACACTGGGACTATACACACACACACACACACTGATATAACCCACACTGGGATTATACACACACACTGATAGATCCCACACTGGGACTATACACACACACTGATATATCCCACACTGGGACTATATACACACACACACACACTGATATATCGCACACTGGGATTATACAGACAAACACACACTGATATATCCCACACTGTGTCTATATACACACACACACACACACACTGATATATCCCACACTGGGACTATATACACACAAACACACACTGATATATCCCACACTGGGACTATACACACACACACACACACTGATATATCCCACACTGGGACTATATACACACACACACACACACACACTGATACATCCCACACTGGGATTATGCACACACACACACACACTGATATATCACACACTGGGGCTATGCACACAAACACACACTGATATATCCCACACTGTGTCTATATACACACACACACACACACACACACACATATCTCCCACACTGGGACTATACACACACATAAACACACTGATATAACCCACACTGGGACTGTACACACACACAGATTGTATATCCCACACTGGGATTATACACACACACACACACACACACACTGAAATAACCCACACTGGGATTAGACACACACACTGATATATCACACACTGGTACTATACACACAAACACACACTGATATATCCCACACTGGGATTATGCACACACACACACACTGATATATCCCATACTGGTATTATACACACACAAACACATACTAATATAGCCCACACTTGGATTATACACGCACACACACACACTGATATAACCCACACTGGGATTATACACACACACACACACTGATATAAACCACACTGGGATTATGCACACAAACACATTGTATATCCCACACAGGGAATATATACACACACACACACATACTGATAGATCCCACACTGGGATTATACATACGCACACACACACACACACACACACACACACACACACACACTGATATATCCCACACTGGGACTATATACACACGCACACACTGATATATCCCACACTGGGACTATACACACACACACACTGATATATCGGACACTGTGATTATACACACACACTGATATATCACACACTGGGAGTTTACACACAAACACACACTGATATATCCCACACTGGGATTATGCACACACACACACACACACTGATATATCCCACACTGGGACTATACACACACACACACACTGATATATCTCACACTGGTATTATACACACACAAACACACACTGCTGTAGCCCACACTGGGATTATACACGCACACACACACACTGATATAACCCACACTGGGATTATACACACACACACACACACACACACAAACTGATATAACCCACACTGGGATTATACGCACACACACACACACACACACACACACACACACACACTGAAATAACCCACACTGGGATTATACACACACACACACACTGATATATCCCACACTGGGACTATACACACACACACACACTGATATATCCCACACTGGTATTATAGACACACACACACACACACACACTGAAATAACCCACACTGGGATTATACACACACACACAGACACACACTGATATAACCCACACTGGGATTATACACACACACTGATAGATCCCACACTGGGACTATATACACACACTGATATATCCCACACTGGGACTATATACACACACACACACACTGATATATCGCACACTGGGATTATACAGACAAACACACACTGATATATCCCACACTGTGTCTATATATACACACACACAGACACACTGATATATCCCACACTGGGACTATATACACACAAACACACACTGATATATCCCACACTGGGACTATACACACACACACACACACACTGATATATCCCACACTGGGACTAAATACACACACACACACACACACACACACACTGATATATCCCACACTGGGATTATACTCACACACACTGATATATCACACACTGGGACTATGCACACAAACACACACTGATATATCCCACACTGTGTCTATATACACACACACACACACACACACACACTGATATATCCCACACTGGGACTATACACACACACACACACACACTGATATAACCCACACTGGGACTGTACAGACACACAGATTGTATATCCCACACTGGGATTATACACACACACACACACACACTGAAATAACCCACACTGGGATTAGACACACACACTGATATATCACACACTGGTATTATACACACAAACACACACTGATATATCCCACACTGGGATAATGCACACACACACACACTGATATATCCCATACTGGTATTATACACATACAAACACATACTGATATAGCCCAAGCTGGGATTATACACGCACACACACACACTGATATAACCCACACTGGGATTATACACACACACACACACTGATATAAACCACACTGGGATTATGCACACAAACACATTGTATATCCCACACAACGAATATACACACACACCCACACACACTGATAGATCCCACACTGGGATTATACATACGCACACACACACACACACACACACACGCACTGATATATCCCACACTTGGACTATATACACACACACACACTGATAAATCTAACATTGGGACTATACACACACACACACTGATATATCGGACACTGTGATTATACACACACACTGATATATCACACACTGGGAGTTTACACACAAACACACACTGATATATCCCACACTGGGTCTATATACACACACACACACACACTGATATATCCCACACTGGGACTATACACGCACACACACACTGATATAACCCACACTGGGACTATAGACACACACACATTGTATATACCGCACTGGGATTATACACACACACACACACACACACTGAAATAACCCACACTGGGATTATACACATACACACACACACACTGATATATCCCACACTGGGACTATATACACACACACACACTGATATATCGCACACTGGGATTAAACACACACACTGATATATCACACACTGGTACTATACACACAAACACACACTGATATATCCCACACTGGTATTATAGACACACACACACACACACTGAAATAACCCACACTGGGATTATACACACACACACACACACTGATATAACCCACACTGGGATTATACACACTCACTGATATATCCCACACTGGGACTATATACACACAAACACACACTGATATATCCCACACTGGGACTATACACACACACACACACAGACTGATATATCCCACACTGGGTCGATATACACACACACACACAAACACACACTGATATATCCCACACTGGGATTATACACACACACACACACACTAATATACCCCACACTGGGACTATACACACACACAATGATATATCGCACACTGTGATTATACACACACACTGATATATCACACACTGGGACTATGCACGCAAACACACACTGATATATCCCACACTGTGTCTATATACACACACACACACACACACACACTGATATATCCCACACTGGGACTATATACTCACACACACTGATATAACCCACACTGGGACTATACACACACACACATTGTATATCCCACACTGGGATTATACACACACACACACACACTGAAATAACCCACACTGGGATTAGACACACACACTGATATATCACACACTGGTATTATATACACAAACACACACTGATATATCCCACACTGGGATAATGCACACACACACACACACACACACTGATATATCTCACACTGGTGTTATACACACACAAACACACACACAAACTGATATAACCCACACTGGGATTATACGCACACACACACACACACACACACTGAAATAACCCACACTGGGATTATACACACACACACACACACACAAACTGATATAACCCACACTGGGATTATACGCACACACACACACACACACACACTGAAATAACCCACTCTGGGATTATACACACACACACACACACTGATATATCACACACTGGGACTATACACACACACACACACACTGATATATCCCACACTGGGATTTTATATACACACACACACACACACAGATATCGCCCACACTGGGATTATACACACACACCCACACACACACACACTGATATATTCCACACTTGGATTATACACACACACACACACACACACACACACACACACTGATATATCCCACACTGGGATTATACACACACACACACACTGATATAACCCACACTGGGACTATACACACACACACACACACACTGATATAACCCACACTGGGATTATACACACACACACACACACACATACACACACACACACTGATATATCCCACACTGGGATTATACACACAAACACAGACACAGATATAACCCACACTGGGTCTATATACACACACACACACACTGATATATCCCACACTGGGTCTATATACACACACACATACTCACACTGATATATCCCACACTGGGACTATACACACACACACACACACACACACACTGATATATCCCACACTGGGATTATACACACACACACACACACACACAAACTGATATAACCCACACTGGGATTATACGCACACGCACACACACACACACTAATATAACCCACACTGGGATTATACACACACACACACACTGATATATCCCACACTGGGATTATACACACACACACACACACACACTGATATATCCCGCACAGGGATTTAATACACAGACACACACACACAGATTTAGCCCACACTGGGATTATACACACACACACACACACACACACACACTGATATATCCCACACTGGGACTATACACACACACACAATGATATATTCCACACTGGGATTATACACACACTCACACACACTGATATAACCCACAATGGGTCTATATATCGACACACACACACTGATATATCCCACACTGGGTCTATATACACACACACACACTGATATATCCCACACTGGGATTATACACACACACACACACACTGATATAACCCACACGGCGATTATGCACACAAACACATTGTATATCCCACACAGGGAATATACACACACACACACACACACTCTGATATATCCCACACTGGGATTATACACACGCACACACACTGATATAACCCACACTGGGACTATGCACACACACACATTGTATATCCCACACTGGGATTATACACACACACACACACACTGAAATAACCCACACTGGGATTAGACACACACACTGATATATCACACACTGGTACTATACACAAAAACACACACTGATATATCCCACACTGGGATTATGCACACACACACACACACACACACTGATATATCCCACACTGGGACTATACACACACACACACACTGATATATCTCACACTGGTATTATACACACACAAATACACACTGCTGTAGCCCACACTGGGATTATACACGCACACACACACACTGATATAACCCACACTGGGATTATACACACACACACACACACACAAACTGATATAACCCACACTGGGATTATACGCACACACACACACACACACACACACTGAAATAACCCACCCTGGGATTATAGACACACACACACACTGATATATCCCACACTGGGTCTATACACACACACACACACTGATATATCCCACACTGGTATTATAGACACACACACACACACACACTGAAATAACCCACACTGGGATTATACACACACACACAGACACACACTGATATAACCCACACTGGGATTATACACACACACTGATAGATCCCACACTGTGTCTATATATACACACACACAGACACACTGATATATCCCACACTGGGACTATATACACACACACACACACTGATATATCCCACACTGGGACTATACACACACACACACACACACACTGATATATCCCACACTGGGACTAAATACACACACACACACACACACACACACTGATATATCCCACACTGGGATTATACTCACACACACTGATATATCACACACTGGGACTATGCACACAAACACACGCTGATATATCCCACACTGTGTCTATATACACACACACACACACACACACACACACTGATATATCCCACACTGGGACTATACACACACACACACACACTGATATAACCCACACTGGGACTGTACAGACACTCAGATTGTATATCCCACACTGGGATTACACACACACACACACACACACACACTGAAATAACCCACACTGGGATTAGACACACACACTGATATATCACACACTGGTATTATACACACAAACACACACTGATATATCCCACACTGGGATAATGCACACACACACACACTGATATATCCCATACTGGTATTATACACACACAAACACATACTGATATAGCCCAAGCTGGGATTATACACGCACACACACACACTGATATAACCCACACTGGGATTATACACACACACACACACTGATATAAACCACACTGGGATTATGCACACAAACACATTGTATATCCCACACAGGGAATATACACACACACACACACACACTGATAGATCCCACACTGGGATTATACATACGCACACACACACACACACACACACACACACACGCACTGATATATCCCACACTTGGACTATATACACACACACACACTGATATATCTAACATTGGGACTATACACACACACACACTGATATATCGGACACTGTGATTATACACACACACTGATATATCACACACTGGGAGTTTACACACAAACACACACTGATATATCCCACACTGGGTCTATATACACACACACACACACACTGATATATCCCACACTGGGATTATACACGCACACACACACTGATATAACCCACACTGGGACTATAGACACACACACATTGTATATACCGCACTGGGATTATACACACACACACACACACACACTGAAATAACCCACACTGGGATTATACACACACACACACACACACTGATATATCCCACACTGGGACTATATACACACACACACACTGATATATCGCACACTGGGATTAAACACACACACTGATATATCACACACTGGCACTATACACACAAACACACACTGATATATCCCACACTGGTATTATAGACACACACACACACACACTGAAATAACCCACACTGGGATTATACACACACACACACACACTGATATAACCCACACTGGGATTATACACACTCACTGATATATCCCACACTGGGACTATATACACACAAACACACACTGATATATCCCACACTGGGACTATACACACACACACACACACTGATATATCCCACACTGGGTCGATATACACACACACACACAAACACACACTGATATATCCCACACTGGGATTATACACACACACACACACACTAATATACCCCACACTGGGACTATACACACACACAATGATATATCGCACACTGTGATTATACACACACACTGATATATCACACACTGGGACTATGCACGCAAACACACACTGATATATCCCACACTGTGTCTATATACACACACACACACACACACACACACACTGATATATCCCACACTGGGACTATATACTCACACACACACTGATATAACCCACACTGGGACTATACACACACACACATTGTATATCCCACACTGGGATTATACACACACACACACACACTGAAATAACCCACACTGGGATTAGACACACATACTGATATATCACACACTGGTATTATACACACAAACGCACACTGATATATCCCACACTGGGATAATGCACACACACACACACACACACACTGATATATCCCACACTGGGACTATATACTCACACACACACTGATATAACCCACACTGGGACTATACACACACACACATTGTATATCCCACACTGGGATTATACACACACACACACACACTGAAATAACCCACACTGGGATTAGACACACACACTGATATATCACACACTGGTATTATATACACAAACACACACTGATATATCCCACACTGGGATAATGCACACACACACACACACACACACTGATATATCTCACACTGGTGTTATACACACACAAACACACACACAAACTGATATAACCCACACTGGGATTATACGCACACACACACACACACACACACTGAAATAACCCACACTGGGATTATACACACACACACACACACACAAACTGATATAACCCACACTGGGATTATACGCACACACACACACACACACACACTGAAATAACCCACTCTGGGATTATACACACACACACACACACTGATATATCACACACTGGGACTATACACACACACACACACACTGATATATCCCACACTGGGATTTTATATACACACACACACACACACAGATATCGCCCACACTGGGATTATACACACACACCCACACACACACACACTGATATATTCCACACTTGGATTATACACACACACACACACACACACACACTGATATATCCCACACTGGGATTATACACACACACACACACACTGATATAACCCACACTGGGACTATACACACACACACACACACACTGATATAACCCACACTGGGATTATACACACACACACACACATACACACACACACACTGATATATCCCACACTGGGATTATACACACAAACACAGACACAGATATAACCCACACTGGGTCTATATACACACACACACACACTGATATATCCCACACTGGGTCTATATACACACACACACACACTGATATATCCCACACTGGGTCTATATACACACACACATACTCACACTGATATATCCCACACTGGGACTATACACACACACACACACACACACACACACACTGATATATCCCACACTGGGATTATACACACACACACACACACACACAAACTGATATAACCCACACTGGGATTATACGCACACGCACACACACACACACTAATATAACCCACACTGGGATTATACACACACACACACACTGATATATCCCACACTGGGATTATACACACACACACACACACACACACACTGATATATCCCGCACAGGGATTTAATACACAGACACACACACACGGATATATCCCACACTGGGACTATACACACACACACAATGATATATTCCACACTGGGATTATACACACACTCACACACACTGATATAACCCACACTGGGTCTATATATCGACACACACACACTGATATATCCCACACTGGGTCTATATACACACACACACACTGATATATCCCACACTGGGATTATACACACACACACACACACTGATATAACCCACACTGCGATTATGCACACAAACACATTGTATATCCCACACAGGGAATATACACACACACACACACACACACTGATATATCCCACACTGGGATTATACACACACACACACACTGATATAACCCACACTGGGACTATGCACACACACACACATTGTATATCCCACACTGGGATTATACACACACACACACACACTGAAATAACCCACACTGGGATTAGACACACACACTGATATATCACACACTGGTACTATACACAAAAACACACACTGATATATCCCACACTGGGATTATGCACACACACACACACACACACACACACACTGATATATCCCACACTGGGACTATACACATACACACACACTGATATATCTCACACTGGTATTATACACACACAAATACACACTGCTGTAGCCCACACTGGGATTATACACGCACACACACACACTGATATAACCCACACTGGGATTATACACACACACACACACACACACACAAACTGATATAACCCACACTGGGATTATACGCACACACACACACACACACACACACTGAAATAATCCACACTGGGATTATAGACACACACACACACTGATATATCCCACACTGGGTCTATACACACACACACACACACTGATATATCCCACACTGGTATTATAGACACACACAAACACACACACTGAAATAACCCACACTGGGATTATACACACACACTGATAGATCCCACACTGGGACTATACACACACACACACACACACTGATATATCCCACACTGGGACTATATACACACACACACACACACACACACACTGATATATCCCACACTGGGATTATGCACACACACACACACACTGATATATCGCACACTGTGATTATACACACACACACTGATATATCACACACTGGGACTATGCACACAAACACACACTGATATATCCCACACTGTGTCTATATACACACACACACACACACACACACACACACACACACTGATATATCCCACACTGGGATTATACACACACACACACGCACACTGAAATAACCCACACTGGGATTAGATACACACACTGATATATCACACACTGGTACTAAACACACAAACACACACTGATATATCCCACACTGGGATTATGCACACACACACACACACACTGATATATCCCACACTGGGACTATACACACACACACACACTGATATATCTCACACTGGTGTTATACACACACAAACACACACACAAACTGATATAACCCACACTGGGATTATACGCACACACACACACACACACACACTGAAATAACCCACACTGGGATTATATACACACACACACACACACAAACTGATATAACCCACACTGGGATTATACGCACACACACACACACACACACACA
>NC_092011.1:18258403-18275903 GCF_044704955.1 Pristiophorus japonicus | reverse complement strand
AACACACACTGATATATCCCACACTGGGATAATGCACACACACACACACACACACACTGATATATCTCACACTGGTGTTATACACACACAAACACACACACAAACTGATATAACCCACACTGGGATTATACGCACACACACACACACACACACACTGAAATAACCCACACTGGGATTATACACACACACACACACACACAAACTGATATAACCCACACTGGGATTATACGCACACACACACACACACACACACACTGAAATAACCCACTCTGGGATTATACACACACACACACACACTGATATATCACACACTGGGACTATACACACACACACACACACTGATATATCCCACACTGGGATTTTATATACACACACACACACAGATATCGCCCACACTGGGATTATACACACACACCCACACACACACACACTGATATATTCCACACTTGGATTATACACACACACACACACACACACACACACACTGATATATCCCACACTGGGATTATACACACACACACACACACTGATATAACCCACACTGGGACTATACACACACACACACACACACTGATATAACCCACACTGGGATTATACACACACACACACACACACACACACACACACTGATATATCCCACACTGGGATTATACACACAAACACAGACACAGATATAACCCACACTGGGTCTATATACACACACACACACACTGATATATCCCACACTGGGTCTATATACACACACACATACTCACACTGATATATCCCACACTGGGACTATACACACACACACACACACACACACACACTGATATATCCCACACTGGGATTATACACACACACACACACACACACAAACTGATATAACCCACACTGGGATTATACGCACACGCACACACACACACACTAATATAACCCACACTGGGATTATACACACACACACACACTGATATATCCCACACTGGGATTATACACACACACACACACACACACTGATATATCCCGCACAGGGATTTAATACACAGACACACACACACATATTTAGCCCACACTGAGATTATACACACACACACACACACACACACGGATATATCCCACACTGGGACTATACACACACACACAATGATATATTCCACACTGGGATTATACACACACTCACACACACTGATATAACCCACACTGGGTCTATATATCGACACACACACACTGATATATCCCACACTGGGTCTATATACACACACACACACTGATATATCCCACACTGGGATTATACACACACACACACACTGATATAACCCACACTGCGATTATGCACACAAACACATTGTATATCCCACACAGGGAATATACACACACACACACACACACTGATATATCCCACACTGGGATTATACACACGCACACACACTGATATAACCCACACTGGGACTATGCACACACACACACATTGTATATCCCACACTGGGATTATACACACACACACACACACTGAAATAACCCACACTGGGATTAGACACACACACTGATATATCACACACTGGTACTATACACAAAAACACACACTGATATATCCCACACTGGGATTATGCACACACACACACACACACACACACACACTGATATATCCCACACTGGGACTATACACATACACACACACTGATATATCTCACACTGGTATTATACACACACAAATACACACTGCTGTAGCCCACACTGGGATTATACACGCACACACACACACTGATATAACCCACACTGGGATTATACACACACACACACACACACACAAACTGATATAACCCACACTGGGATTATACGCACACACACACACACACACACACTGAAATAATCCACACTGGGATTATAGACACACACACACACTGATATATCCCACACTGGGTCTATACACACACACACACACTGATATATCCCACACTGGTATTATAGACACACACAAACACACACACTGAAATAACCCACACTGGGATTATACACACACACTGATAGATCCCACACTGGGACTATACACACACACACACACACACTGATATATCCCACACTGGGACTATATACACACACACACACACACACACACACTGATATATCCCACACTGGGATTATGCACACACACACACACACTGATATATCGCACACTGTGATTATACACACACACACTGATATATCACACACTGGGACTATGCACACAAACACACACTGATATATCCCACACTGTGTCTATATACACACACACACACACACACACACACTGATATATCCCACACTGGGATTATACACACACACACACGCACACTGAAATAACCCACACTGGGATTAGATACACACACTGATATATCACACACTGGTACTATACACACAAACACACACTGATATATCCCACACTGGGATTATGCACACACACACACACTGATATATCCCATACTGGTATTATACACACACAAACACATACTGATATAGCCCACACTGGGATTATACACGCACACACACACACACACACACACACACACACTGATATATCACACACTGGGACTATATACACACACACACACTGATATATCCCACACTGGGACTATACACACACACACACTGATATATCGGACACTGTGATTATACACACACACTGATATATCACACACTGGGAGTTTACACACAAACACACACTGATATATCCCACACTGGGTCTATATACACACACACACACACACTGATATATCCCACACTGGGACTATACACGCACACACACACTGATATAACCCACACTGGGACTATAGACACACACACATTGTATATACCGCACTGGGATTATACACACACACACGCACACTGAAATAACCCACACTGGGATTATACACACACACACACACACACACACTGATATATCCCACACTGGGACTATATACACACACACACACTGATATATCGCACACTGGCATTAAACACACACACTGATATATCACACACTGGTACTATACACACAAACACACACTGATATATCCCACACTGGTATTATAGACACACACACACACACACTGAAATAACCCACACTGGGATTATACACACACACACACACACTGATATAACCCACACTGGGATTATACACACTCACTGATATATCCCACACTGGGACTATATACACACAAACACACACTGATATATCCCACACTGGGACTATACACACACACACACACACTGATATATCCCACACTGGGTCGATATACACACACACAAACACACACTGATATATCCCACACTGGGATTATGCACACACACAGACACACTGATATACCCCACACTGGGACTATACACACACACAATGATATATCACACACTGGGACTATGCAGACAAACACACACTGATATATCCCACACTGTGTCTATATACACACACACACCCACACATATCTCCCACACTGGGACTATACACACACACACACACACACTGATATAACCCACACTGGGACTGTACACACACACAGATTGTATATCCCACACTGGGATTATACACACACACACACACTGAAATAACCCACACTGGGATTAAACACACACACTGATATATCACACACTGGTACTATACACACAAACACACACTGATATATCCCACACTGGGATTATGCACACACACACACACTGATATATCCCATACTGGTATTATACACACACAAACACATACTGATATAGCCCACACTGAGATTATACACGCACACACACACACTGATATAACCCACACTGGGATTATACACACACACACACACTGATATAAACCACACTGGGATTATGCACACAAACACATTGTATATCCCACACAGGGAATATACACACACACACACACACACTGATAGATCCCACACTGGGATTATACATACGCACACACACACACACACACACACACACACACACACACACTGATATATCCCACACTGGGACTATATACACACACACACACTGATATATCCCACACTGGGACTATACACACACACACACACTGATATATCGGACATTGTGATTATACACACACACTGATATATCACACACTGGGAGTTTACACACAAACACACACTGATATATCCCACACTGGGATTATGCACACACACACACACTGATATATCCCACACTGGGACTATACACACACACACACACTGATATATCTCACACTGGTATTATACACACACAAACACACATTGCTGTAGCCCACACTGGGATTATACACGCACACACACACACACTGATATAACCCACACTGGGATTATACACACACACACACACACAAACTGATATAACCCACACTGGGATTATACGCACACACACACACACACACACTGAAATAACCCACACTGGCATTATACACACACACACACACTGATATATCCCACACTGGGACTATACACACACACACACACTGATATATCCCACACTGGTATTATAGACACACACACACACACACACACTGAAATAACCCACACTGGGATTATACACACACACACACACACACACTGATATAACCCACACTGGGATTATACACACACACTGATAGATCCCACACTGGGACTATACACACACACTGATATATCCCACACTGGGACTATATACACACACACACACACTGATATATCGCACACTGGGATTATACAGACAAACACACACTGATATATCCCACACTGTGTCTATATATACACACACACACACACACTGATATATCCCACACTGGGACTATATACACACAAACACACACTGATATATCCCACACTGGGACTATACACACACACACACACACTGATATATCCCACACTGGGACTATATACACACACACACACACACACACACACTGATATATCCCGCACAGGGATTTAATACATAGACACACACACACAGATTTAGCCCACACTGGGATTATACACACACACACACACACACACACACACTGATATATCCCACACTGGGACTATACACACACACACAATGATATATTCCACACTGGGATTATACACACACTCACACACACTGATATAACCCACACTGGGTCAATATATCGACACACACACACTGATATATCCCACACTGGGTCTATATACACACACACACACTGATATATCCCACACTGGGATTATACACACACACACACACTGATATATCTCACACTGGTGTTATACACACACAAACACACACACAAACTGATATAACCCACACTGGGATTATACTCACACACACACACACACACTCACTGAAATAACCCACACTGGGATTATACACACACACACACACACACAAACTGATATAACCCACACTGGGATTATACGCACACACACACACACACACACACTGAAATAACCCACACTGGGATTATACACACACACACACACTGATATATCACACACTGGGACTATACACACACACACACACACTGATATATCCCACACTGGGATTTTATATACACACACACACACACACAGATATCGCCCACACTGGGATTATACACACACACCCACACACACACACACTGATATATTCCACACTTGGATTATACACACACACACACACACACACACACACACACACACTGATATATCCCACACTGGGATTATACACACACACACACACTGATATAACCCACACTGGGACTATACACACACACACACACACACTGATATAACCCACACTGGGATTATACACACACACACACACACACACACACACTGATATATCCCACACTGGGATTATACACACAAACACAGACACAGATATAACCCACACTGGGTCTATATACACACACACACACACTGATATATCCCACACTGGGTCTATATACACACACACATACTCACACTGATATATCCCACACTGGGATTATACACACACACACACACACACACAAACTGATATAACCCACACTGGGATTATACGCACACGCACACACACACACACACCAATATAACCCACACTGGGATTATACACACACACACACACTGATATATCCCACACTGGGGTTATACACACACACACACACCACACTGATATATCCCGCACAGGGATTTAATACACAGACACACACACACAGATTTAGCCCACACTGGGATTATACACACACACACACACACACACACACACTGATATATCCCACACTGGGACTATACACACACACACAATGATATATTCCACACTGGGATTATACACACACTCACACACACTGATATAACCCACAATGGGTCTATATATCGACACACACACACTGATATATCCCACACTGGGTCTATATACACACACACACACTGATATATCCCACACTGGGATTATACACACACACACACACTGATATAACCCACACTGCGATTATGCACACAAACACATTGTATATCCCACACAGGGAATATACACACACACACACACACACTGATATATCCCACACTGGGATTATACACACGCACACACACTGATATAACCCACACTGGGACTATGCACACACACACATTGTATATCCCACACTGGGATTATACACACACACACACACACTGAAATAACCCACACTGGGATTAGACACACACACTGATATATCACACACTGGTACTATACACAAAAACACACACTGATATATCCCACACTGGGATTATGCACACACACACACACACACACACTGATATATCCCACACTGGGACTATACACACACACACACACTGATATATCTCACACTGGTATTATACACACACAAATACACACTGCTGTAGCCCACACTGGGATTATACACGCACACACACACACTGATATAACCCACACTGGGATTATACACACACACACACACACACAAACCGATATAACCCACACTGGGATTATACGCACACACAGACACACACACACACTGAAATAACCCACACTGGGATTATAGACACACACACACACTGATATATCCCACACTGGGTCTATACACACACACACACACTGATATATCCCACACTGGTATTATAGACACACACACACACACACACTGAAATAACCCACACTGGGATTATACAAACACACACAGACACACACTGATATAACCCACACTGGGATTATACACACACACACACACACACACAAACTGATATAACCCACACTGGGATTATACGCACACACACACACACACACACACTGAAATAACCCACACTGGGATTATAGACACACACACACACTGATATATCCCACACTGGGTCTATACACACACACACACACTGATATATCCCACACTGGTATTATAGACACACACACACACACACACTGAAATAACCCACACTGGGATTATACACACACACACAGACACACACTGATATAACCCACACTGGGATTATACACACACACTGATAGATCCCACACTGTGTCTATATATACACACACACAGACACACTGATATATCCCACACTGGGACTATATACACAGAAACACACACTGATATATCCCACACTGGGACTATACACACACACACACACACACTGATATATCCCACACTGGGACTAAATACACACACACACACACACACACACACTGATATATCCCACACTGGGATTATACTCACACACATTGATATATCACACACTGGGACTATGCACACAAACACACACTGATATATCCCACACTGTGTCTATACACACACACACACACACACACACTGATATATCCCACACTGGGACTATACACACACACACACACACTGATATAACCCACACTGGGACTGTACAGACACACAGATTGTATATCCCACACTGGGATTATACACACACACACACACACACTGAAATAACCCACACTGGGATTAGACACACACACTGATATATCACACACTGGTATTATACACACAAACACACACTGATATATCCCACACTGGGATAATGCACACACACACACACTGATATATCCCATACTGGTATTATACACACACAAACACATACTGATATAGCCCAAGCTGGGATTATACACGCACACACACACACTGATATAACCCACACTGGGATTATACACACACACACACACTGATATAAACCACACTGGGATTATGCACACAAACACATTGTATATCCCACACAGGGAATATACACACACACACACACACACTGATAGATCCCACACTGGGATTATACATACGCACACACACACACACACACACACACACACACACACGCACTGATATATCCCACACTTGGACTATATACACACACACACACTGATATATCTAACATTGGGACTATACACACACACACACTGATATATCGGACACTGTGATTATACACACACACTGATATATCACACACTGGGAGTTTACACACAAACACACACTGATATATCCCACACTGGGTCTATATACACACACACACACACACTGATATATCCCACACTGGGACTATACACGCACACACACACTGATATAACCCACACTGGGACTATAGACACACACACATTGTATATACCGCACTGGGATTATACACACACACACACACTGAAATAACCCACACTGGGATTATACACACACACACACACACACTGATATATCCCACACTGGGACTATATACACACACACACACTGATATATCACACACTGGGATTAAACACACACACTGATATATCACACACTGGTACTATACACACAAACACACACTGATATATCCCACACTGGTATTATAGACACACACACACACACACTGAAATAACCCACACTGGGATTATACACACACACACACACACTGATATAACCCACACTGGGATTATACACACTCACTGATATATCCCACACTGGGACTATATACACACAAACACACACTGATATATCCCACACTGGGACTATACACACACACACACACACTGATATATCCCACACTGGGTCGATATACACACACACACACAAACACACACTGATATATCCCACACTGGGATTATACACACACACACACACACTAATATACCCCACACTGGGACTATACACACACACAATGATATATCGCACACTGTGATTATACACACACACTGATATATCACACACTGGGACTATGCACGCAAACACACACTGATATATCCCACACTGTGTCTATATACACACACACACACGCACACACACACTGATATATCCCACACTGGGACTATATACTCACACACACACTGATATAACCCACACTGGGACTATACACACACACACATTGTATATCCCACACTGGGATTATACACACACACACACACACTGAAATAACCCACACTGGGATTAGACACACACACTGATATATCACACACTGGTATTATACACACAAACACACACTGATATATCCCACACTGGGATAATGCACACACACACACACACACACACTGATATATCCCACACTGGGACTATACACACACACACACACACTGATATATCTCACACTGGTCTTATACACACACAAACACACACACAAACTGATATAACCCACACTGGGATTATACGCACACACATACACACACACACACACACTGAAATAACCCACACTGGGATTATACACACACACACACACACACATACTGATATAACCCACACTGGGATTATACGCACACACACACACACACACACACTGAAATAACCCACACTGGGATTATACACACACACACACACTGATATATCACACACTGGGACTATACACACACACACACACACTGATATATCCCACACTGGGATTTTATATACACACACACGCACACACAGATATCGCCCACACTGGGATTATACACACACACCCACACACACACACACTGATATATTCCACACTTGGATTATACACACACACACACACACACACACACACACACACACACACTGATATATCCCACACTGGGATTATACACACACACACACTGATATAACCCACACTGGGACTATACACACACACACACACACACTGATATAACCCACACTGGGATTATACACACACACACACACACACACACACACACACACACTGATATATCCCACACTGGGATTATACACACAAACACAGACACAGATATAACCCACACTGGGTCTATATACACACACACACACACTGATATATCCCACACTGGGTCTTTATACACACACACATACTCACACTGATATATCCCACACTGGGACTATACACACACACACACACACACACACACACACTGATATATCCCACACTGGGATTATACACACACACACACACACACACACAAACTGATATAACCCACACTGGGATTATACGCACACGCACACACACACACACACCAATATAACCCACACTGGGATTATACACACACACACACACTGATATATCCCACACTGGGATTATACACACACACACACACACTGATATATCCCGCACAGGGATTTAATACACAGACACACACACACAGATTTAGCCCACACTGGGATTATACACACACACACACACACACACACACCAATATAACCCACACTGGGATTATACACACACACACACACTGATATATCCCACACTGGGATTATACACACACACACACACACTGATATATCCCACACTGGGACTATACACACACACACAATGATATATTTCACACTGGGATTATACACACACTCACACACACTGATATAACCCACACTGGGTCAATATATCGACACACACACACTGATATATCCCACACTGGGTCTATATACACACACACACACTGATATATCCCACACTGGGATTATACACACACACACACACTGATATAACCCACACTGCGATTATGCACACAAACACATTGTATATCCCACACAGGGAATATACACACATACACACACACACTGATATATCCCACACTGGGATTATACACACGCACACACACTGATATAACCCACACTGGGACTATGCACACACACACACATTGTATATCCCACACTGGGATTATACACACACACACACACACTGAAATAACCCACACTGGGATTAGACACACACACACTGATATATCACACACTGGTACTATACACAAAAACACACACTGATATATCCCACACTGGGATTATGCACACACACACACACACACACACACTGATATATCCCACACTGGGACTATACACATACACACACACTGATATATCTCACACTGGTATTATACACACACAAATACACACTGCTGTAGCCCACACTGGGATTATACACGCACACACACACACTGATATAACCCACACTGGGATTATACACACACACACACACACACACAAACTGATATAACCCACACTGGGATTATACGCACACACACACACACACACTGAAATAACCCACACTGGGATTATAGACACACACACACACTGATATATCCCACACTGGGTCTATACACACACACACACACTGATATATCCCACACTGGTATTATAGACACACACACACACACACACTGAAATAACCCACACTGGGATTATACACACACACACAGACACACACTGATATAACACACACTGGGATTATACACACACACTGATAGATC
Source organism: Pristiophorus japonicus (assembly GCF_044704955.1). Lineage (NCBI taxonomy): Eukaryota > Metazoa > Chordata > Chondrichthyes > Pristiophoridae > Pristiophorus > Pristiophorus japonicus. The sequence continues at coordinate 18,264,431 of NC_092011.1, read as the reverse complement.
CCACACTGGGACTATACACACACACACACACACACTGATATATCCCACACTGGGACTATATACACACACACACACACACACACACACACTGATATATCCCACACTGGGATTATGCACACACACACACACACTGATATATCCCACACTGGGATTATACACACACACACACGCACACTGAAATAACCCACACTGGGATTAGATACACACACTGATATATCACACACTGGTACTATACACACAAACACACACTGATATATCCCACACTGGGATTATGCACACACACACACACTGATATATCCCATACTGGTATTATACACACACAAAAACATACTGATATAGCCCACACTGGGATTATACACGCACACACACACACACACACACACACACACACACACACTGATATATCCCACACTGGGACTATATACACACACACACACTGATATATCCCACACTGGGACTATACACACACACACACTGATAATTCGGACACTGTGATTATACACACACACTGATATATCACACACTGGGAGTTTACACACAAACACACACTGATATATCCCACACTGGGTCTATATACACACACACACACACACTGATATATCCCACACTGGGACTATACACGCACACACATTGTATATACCGCACTGGGATTATACACACACACACACACACACACTGAAATAACCCACACTGGGATTATACACACACACACACACACACACTGATATATCCCACACTGGGACTATATACACACACACACACTGATATATCGCACACTGGCATTAAACACACACACTGATATATCACACACTGGTACTATACACACAAACACACACTGATATATCCCACACTGGTATTATAGACACACACACACACACACTGAAATAACCCACACTGGGATTATACACACACACACACACACTGATATAACCCACACTGGGATTATACACACTCACTGATATATCCCACACTGGGACTATATACACACAAACACACACTGATATATCCCACACTGGGACTATACACACACACACACACACACTGATATATCCCACACTGAGTCGATATACACACACACACACAAACACACACTGATATATCCCACACTGGGATTATGCACACACACACACACACTGATATACCCCACACTGGGACTATACACACACACAATGATATATCACACACTGGGACTATGCACACAAACACACACTGATATATCCCACACTGTGTCTATATACACACACACACACACACCCACACATTTCTCCCACACTGGGACTATACACACACACACACACACTGATATAACCCACACTGGGACTGTACACACACACAGATTGTATATCCCACAGTGGGATTATACACACACACACACACTGAAATAACCCACACTGGGATTAAACACACACACTGATATATCACACACTGGTACTATACACACAAACACACACTGATATATCCCACACTGGGATTATGCACACACACACACACTGATATATCCCATACTGGTATTATACACACACAAACACATACTGATATAGCCCACACTGAGATTATACACGCACACACACACACTGATATAACCCACACTGGGATTATACACACACACACACACTGATATAAACCACACTGGGATTATGCACACAAACACATTGTATATCCCACACAGGGAATATACACACACACACACACACACTGATAGATCCCACACTGGGATTATACATACGCACACACACACACACACACACACACACACTGATATATCCCACACTGGGACTATATACACACACACACACTGATATATCCCACACTGGGACTATACACACACACACACACTGATATATCGGACACTGTGATTATACACACACACTGATATATCACACACTGGGAGTTTACACACAAACACACACTGATATATCCCACACTGGGATTATGCACACACACACACACTGATATATCCCACACTGGGACTATACACACACACACACACTGATATATCTCACACTGGTATTATACACACACAAATACACATTGCTGTAGCCCACACTGGGATTATACACGCACACACACACACACACTGATATAACCCACACTGGGATTATACACACACACACACACACAAACTGATATAACCCACACTGGGATTATACGCACACACACACACACACACACACACTGAAATAACCCACACTGGCATTATACACACACACACACACTGATATATCCCACACTGGGACTATACACACACACACACACTGATATATCCCACACTGGTATTATAGACACACACACACACACACACACTGAAATAACCCACACTGGGATTATACACACACACACACACACACACTGATATAACCCACACTGGGATTATACACACACACTGATAGATCCCACACTGGGACTATACACACACACTGATATATCCCACACTGGGACTATATACACACACACACACACACACTGATATATCGCACACTGGGATTATACAGACAAACACACACTGATATATCCCACACTGTGTCTATATATACACACACACACACACACTGATATATCCCACACTGGGACTATATACACACAACCACACACTGATATATCCCACACTGGGACTATACACACACACACACACACTGATATATCCCACACTGGGACTATATACACACACACACACACACACACACACACACACTGATATATCCCACACTGGGATTATGCACACACACACACACACTGATATATCGCACACTGTGATTATACACACACACACTGATATAACACACACTGGGACTATGCACACAAACACACACTGATATATCCCACACTGTGTCTATATACACACACACACACACACACACACACACTGATATATCCCACACTGGGACTATACACACACACACACACACACTGATATAACCCACACTGGGACTGTACACACACACAGATTGTATATCCCACACTGGGATTATACACACACACACACACACACTGAAATAACCCGCACTGGGATTAGACACACACACTGATATATCACACACTGGTACTATACACACAAACACACACTGATATATCCCACACTGGGATTATGCACACACACACACACTGATATATCCCATACTGGTATTATACACACACAAACACATACTGATACAGCCCACACTGGGATTATACACGCACACACACACACTGATATAACCCACACTGGGATTATACACACACACACACACTGATATAAACCACACTGGAATTATGCACACAAACACATTGTATATCCCACACAGGGAATATACACACACACACACACACACTGATAGATCCCACACTGGGATTATACATACGCACACACACACACACACACACACACACACACACACACTGATATATCCCACACTGGGACTATATACACACACACACACACTGATATATCCCACACTGGGACTATACACACACACACACTGATAATTCGGACTCTGTGATTATACACACACACTGATATATCACACACTGGGAGTTTACACACAAACACACACTGATATATCCCACACTGGGTCTATATACACACACACACACACACACTGATATATCCCACACTGGGACTATACACGCACACACACACTGATATAACCCACACTGGGACTATAGACACACACACATTGTATATCCCACACTGGGATTATACACACACACACACACACACACACACTGAAATAATCCACACTGGGATTATACACACACACACACACACACACACACACTGATATATCCCACACTGGGACTATATACACACACACACACTGATATATCGCACACTGGGATTAAACACACACACTGATATATCACACACTGGTACTATACACACAAACACACACTGATATATCCCACACTGGTATTATAGACACACACACACACACACTGAAATAACCCACACTGGGATTATACACACAAATACACACACTGATATAACCCACACTGGGATTATACACACTCACTGATATATCCCACACTGGGACTATATACACACAAACACACACTGATATATCCCACATTGGACTATACACACACACATACACATTGATATATCCCACACTGGGTCGATATACACACACACACACACAAACACACACTGATATATCCCACACTGGGACTATATACTCACACACACACTGATATAACCCACACTGGGACTATACACACACACACATTGTATATCCCACACTGGGATTATACACACACACACACACACACTGAATTAACCCACACTGGGATTAGACACACACACTGATATATCACACACTGGTATTATACACACAAACACACACTGATATATCCCACACTGGGATAATGCACACACACACACACACACACACTGATATATCCCACACTGGGACTATACACACACACACACACACTGATATATCTCACACTGGTGTTATACACACACAAACACACACACAAACTGATATAACCCACACTGGGATTATACGCACACACACACACACACACACACACACTGAAATAACCCACACTGGGATTATACACACACACACACACACACACAAACTGATATAACCCACACTGGGATTATACGCACACACACACACACAGACACACACTGAAATAACCCACACTGGGATTATACACACACACACACACTGATATATCACACACTGGAACTACACACACACACACACACACTGATATATCCCACACTGCGATTTTATATACACACACACACACACACAGATATCGCCCACACTGGGATTATACACACACACCCACACACACACACACTGATATATTCCACACTTGGATTATACACACATACACACACACACACACACACACACACACACTGATATATCCCACACTGGGATTATACACACACACACACACTGATATAACCCACACTGGGACTATACACACACACACACACACACTGATATAACCCACACTGGGATTATACACACACACACACACACACACACACACACACTGATATATCCCACACTGGGATTATACACACAAACAGAGACACAGATATAACCCACACTGGGTCTATATACACACACACACACACTGATATATCCCACACTGGGTCTATATACACACACACATACTCACACTGATATATCCCACAATGGGACTATACACACACACACACACACACACACACTGATATATCCCACACTGGGATTATACACACACACACACACTGATGTAACCCACATAGGGATTATACACACTCACTGATATATCCCACACTGGGACTATATACACACAAACACACACTGATATATCCCACACTGGGATTATACACACACACACACACACACTGATATATCCCACACTGGGTCTATATACACACACACACACAAACACACACTGATATATCCCACACTGGGATTATGCACACACACACACACACTGATATACCCCACACTGGGACTATACACACACAAACTCACTGATATATCCCACACTGTGATTATACACACACACTGATATATTACACACTGGGACTGTACACACAAACACACACTGATATATCCCACACTGGGTCTATATACACACACACACACACTGATATATCCCACTCTGGGACTATGCACACACACACACACTGATATATCCCACACTGGGACTATACACACACAATGATATATCGCACACTGTGATTATACACACACACTGATATATCACACACTGGGACTATGCACACAAACACACACTGATATATCGCACACTGTGTCTATATACACACACACACACACACACATTGATATATCCCACACTGGGACTATATACACACACACACACTGATATAACCCACACTGGGTCTATACACACACACACATTGTATATCCCACACTGGGATTATACACACACACACACACACACTGAAATAACCCAAACTGGGATTAGACACACACACTGATATATCACACACTGGTACTATACACACAAACACACACTGATATATCCCACACTGGGATTATGCACACACACACACACACACACTGATATATCC
>NC_092011.1:18160903-18255903 GCF_044704955.1 Pristiophorus japonicus | reverse complement strand
TACGCACACACACACACACACACACACTGAAATAACCCACACTGGGATTATACACACACACACACACTGATATATCACACACTGGGACTATACAAACACACACACACACTGATATATCCCACACTGGGATTTTATATACACACACACACACACACACAGATATCGCCCACACTGGGATTATACACACACACCCACACACACACACACTGATATATTCCACACTTGGATTATACACACACACACACACACACACACACACACACACACACTGATATATCCCACACTGGGATTATACACACACACACACACTGATATAACCCACACTGGGACTATACACACACACACACACACACTGATATAACCCACACTGGGATTATACACACACACACACACACACACACACACTGATATATCCCACACTGGGATTATACACACAAACACAGACACAGATATAACCCACACTGGGTCTATATACACACACACACACACTGATATATCCCACACTGGGTCTATATACACACACACATACTCACACTGATATATCCCACACTGGGACTATACACACACACACACACACACACACTGATATATCCCACACTGGGATTATACACACACACACACACTGATGTAACCCACACAGGGATTATACACACTCACTGATATATCCCAAACTGGGACTATATACACACAAACACACACTGATATATCCCACACTGGGATTATACACACACACACACACACACACTGATATATCCCACACTGGGTCTATATACACACACACACACAAACACACACTGATATATCCCACACTGGGATTATGCACACACACACACACACTGATATACCCCACACTGGGACTATACACACACAAACACACTGATATATCCCACACTGTGATTATACACACACACTGATATATTACACACTGGGACTGTACACACAAACACACACTGATATATCCCACACTGGGTCTATATACACACACACACACACTGATATATCCCACTCTGGGACTATGAACACACACACACTGATATATCCCACACTGGGACTATACACACACACAATGATATATCGCACACTGTGATTATACACACACACTGATATATCACACACTGGGACTATGCACACAAACACACACTGATATATCCCACACTGTGTCTATATACACAAACACACACACACACACTGATATATCCCACAATGGGACTATATATACACACACACACTGATATAACCCACACTGGGACTATACACACACACACATTGTATATCCCACACTGGGATTATACACACACACACACACACTGAAATAACCCAAACTGGGATTAGACACACACACTGATATATCACACACTGGTACTATACACACAAACACACACTGATATATCCCACACTGGGATTATGCACACACACACACACACACACACACTGATATATCCCACACTGGGACTATACACACACACACACACTGATATATCTCACACTGGTGTTATACACACACACACACACACACTGAAATAACCCACACTGGGATTATACACACACACACACACACACACAAACTGATATAACCCACACTGGGATTATACGCACACACACACACACACACACACACACACACTGAAATAACCCACGCTGGGATTATACACACACACAGACACTGATATATCCCACACTGGCACTATACACACACAAACACACACTGATATATCCCACACTGGGATTTTATAAACACACACACACACACAGATATCGCCCACACTGGGATTATACACACACACCCACACACACACACTGATATATCCCACAGTGGGACGATACACACACACACAATGATATATTCCACACTTGGATTATACACACACACACACACACACACACACAGATATATCCCACACTGGGATTATACACACACACACACACTGATATAACCCACACTGGGATTATACACACACACACACACACACACACACTGATATATCCCACACTGGGATTATACACACACACACAGACACAGATATAACCCACACTGGGTCTATATACACACACACACACACTGATATATCCAATACTGGGTCTATATACACACACACATACTCACACTGATATATCCCACACTGGGACTATACACACACACACACACACACACACTGATATATCCCACACTGGGATTATACACACACACACACACTGATATAACCCACAAAGGGATTACACACACACACACACACACACACTGATATATCCCACACTGTGATTATACACACACACACACACACACTGATGTATCCCACACTGGGATTATACACACTCACACACACACACACACACACTGATATATCGCACACTGGGATTATACATACACACTGATATATCACACACTAGTACTATACACACAAACACTCACTGATATATCCCACACTGGGACAATACACACACACACACACACACTGATATATCCTACACTGGTATTATACACACTCACACACACACTGAAATAACCCACACTGGGATTATACACACACACACACACACTGATATAACCCACACTGGGATTATACGCACACACACACACACACACACACTGAAAAAACCCACACTGGGATTATACACACACACACACACTGATATAACCCACAAAGGGATTACATACACAAACACACACTGATATATCCCACACTGGGATTTTATATACACACACACACACACAGATATCGCCCACACTGGGATTATACACACACACACACACACACACACAATGATATATTCCACACTTGGATTATACACACACACACACACACACAAACTGATATAACCCACACTGGGATTATACGCACACGCACACACACACACACACTGAAATAACCCACACTGGGATTATACACACACACACACACTGATATACCACACACTGGGACTATACACAAACACACTCACACACTGATATATCCCACACTGGGATTTTATATACACACACACACACACACAGATATCGCCCACACTGGGATTATACACACACACCCACACACACACACACTGAAATATTCCACACTTGGATTATACACACACACACACACACACACACACACTGATATATCCCACACTGGGATTATACACACAAACACACACTGATATAACCCACACTGGGACTATACACACACACACACACACACTGATATAACCCACACTGGGATTATACACACACACACACACACACACACACACACACTGATATATCCCACACTGGGATTATACACACAAACACAGACACAGATATAACCCAGACTGGGTCTATATACACACACACACATACACTGATATATCCCACACTGGGTCTATATACACACACACATACTCACACTGATATATCCCAGACTGGGACTATACACACACACACACACACACACTGATATATCCCACACTGGGATTATACACACACACACACACTGATGTAACCCACACAGGGATTATACACACTCACTGATATATCCCACACTGGGACTATATACACACAAACACACACTGATATATCCCACACTGGGATTATACACACACACACACACACACACACACTGATATATCCCACACTGGGTCTATATACACACACACACACAAACACACACTGATATATCCCACACTGGGATTATGCACACACACACACACACTGATATATCCCACACTGGGACTATACACTCACAAACACACTGATATATCCCACACTGTGATTATACACACACACTGATATATTACACACTGGGACTGTACACACAAACACACACTGATATATCCCACACTGGGTCTATATACACACACACACACACTGATATATCCCACTCTGGGACTATGCACACACACTGATATATCCCACACTGGGACTATACACACACACAATGATATATCGCACACTGTGATTATACACACACACTGATATATCACACACTGGGACTATGCACACAAACACACACTGATATATCCCACACTGTGTCTATATACACACACACACACACACACACACACTGATATATCCCACACTGGGACTATATACATACACACACACTGATATAACCCACACTGGGACTATACACACACACACATTGTATATCCCACACTGGGATTATACACACACACACACACACTGAAATAACCCAAACTGGGATTAGACACACACACTGATATATCACACACTGGTACTATACACACAAACACACACTGATATATCCCACACTGGGATTATGCACACACACACACACACTGATATATCCCACACTGGGACTATACACACACACACACACTGATATATCTCACACTGGTGTTATACACACACACTGAAATAACACACACTGGGAATATACACACACACACACACACACAAACTGATATAACCCACACTGGGATTATACGCACACACACACACACACACACACACACACTGAAATAACCCACACTGGGATTATACACACTCACTGATATATCCCACACTGGGACTATATACACACAAACACACACTGATATATCCCACACTGGGATTATACACACACACACACACACACACTGATATATCCCACACTGGGTCTATATACACACACACACACAAACACACACTGATATATCCCACACTGGGATTATGCACACACACACACACACTGATATACCCCACACTGGGACTATACACACACAAACACACTGATATATCCCACACTGTGATTATACACACACACTGATATATTACACACTGGGACTGTACACACAAACACACACTGATATATCCCACACTGGGTCTATATACACACACACACACACTGATATATCCCACTCTGGGAATTATGCACACACACACACACTGATATATCCCACACTGGGACTATACACACACATAATGATATATCGCACACTGTGATTATACACACACACTGATATATCACACACTGGGACTATGCACACAAACACACACTGATATATCCCACACTGTGTCTATATACACACACACACACACATACACTGATGTATCCCACACTGGGACTATATACACACACACACACTGATATAACCCACACCGGGACTATACACACACACACATTGTATATCCCACACTGGGATTATACACACACACACACACACACTGAAATAACCCAAACTGGGATTAGACACACACACTGATATATCACACACTGGTACTATACACACAAACACACACTGATATATCCCACACTGGGATTATGCACACACACACACACACACACTGATATATCCCACACTGGGACTATACACACACACACACACTGATATATCTCACACTGGTGTTATACACACACACACACACACACTGAAATAACCCACACTGGGATTATACACACACACACACACACACAAACTGATATAACCCACACTGGGATTATACGCACACACACACACACACACACACACACACACACACACACAGTGAAATAACCCACACTGGGATTATACACACACACAGACACTGATATATCCCACATTGGGACTATACACACACACACACACACTGATATATCCCACACTGGGATTTTATAAACACACACACACACACAGATATCGTCCACACTGGGATTATACACACACACCCACACACACACACTGATATATCCCACAGTGGGACGATACACACACACACAATGATATATTCCACACTTGGATTATACACACACACACACACACACACACACACACACACACACACAGATATATCCCACACTGGGATTATACACACACACACACACTGATATAACCCACACTGGGATTATACACACACACACACACACACACACACACACACACTGATATATCCCACACTGGGATTATACACACACACACAGACACAGATATAACCCACACTGGGTCTATATACACACACACACACAAACACACACTGATATATCCCACACTGGGATTATGCACACACACACACACACTGATATACCCCACACTGGGACTATACACACACAAACACACTGATATATCCCACACTGTGATTATACACACACACTGATATATTACAAACTGGGACTGTACACACAAACACACACTGATATATCCCACACTGGGTCTATATACACACACACACACACTGATATATCCCACTCTGGGACTATGCACACACACACACACTGATATATCCCACACTGGGACTATACACACACATAATGATATATCGCACACTGTGATTATACACACACACTGATATATCACACACTGGGACTATGCACACAAACACACACTGATATATCCCACACTGTGTCTATATACACACACACACACACATACACTGATGTATCCCACACTGGGACTATATACACACACACACACTGATATAACCCACACTGGGACTATACACACACACACATTGTATATCCCACACTGGGATTATACACACACACACACACACACTGAAATAACCCAAACTGGGATTAGACACACACACTGATATATCACACACTGGTACTATACACACAAACACACACTGATATATCCCACACTGGGATTATGCACACACACACACACACACACTGATATATCCCACACTGGGACTATACACACACACACACACTGATATATCTCACACTGGTGTTATACACACACACACACACACTGAAATAACCCACACTGGGATTATACACACACACACACACACACAAACTGATATAACCCACACTGGGATTATACGCACACACACACACACACACACACACACACACACAGTGAAATAACCCACACTGGGATTATACACACACACAGACACTGAAATATCCCACACTGGGACTATACACACACACACACACACTGATATATCCCACACTGGGATTTTATAAACACACACACACACACAGATATCGTCCACACTGGGATTATACACACACACCCACACACACACACTGATATATCCCACAGTGGGACGATACACACACACACAATGATATATTCCACACTTGGATTATACACACACACACACACACACACACACACACACACACACAGATATATCCCACACTGGGATTATACACACACACACACACTGATATAACCCACACTGGGATTATACACACACACACACACACACACACACACACTGATATATCCCACACTGGGATTATACACACACACACAGACACAGATATAACCCACACTGGGTCTATATACACACACACACACACACTGATATATCCAACACTGGGTCTATATACACTCACACATACTCACACTGATATATCCCACACTGGGACTATACACACACACACACACACACACACACTGATATATCCCACACTGGGATTATACACACACACACACACACTGATATAACCCACAAAGGGATTACACACACACACACACACACACTGATATATCCCACACTGTGATTATACACACACACACACACACACACACTGATGTATCCCACACTGGGATTATACACACTCACACACACACACGCACACACTGATATATCGCACACTGGGATTATACATACACACTGATATATCACACACTAGTTCTATACACACAAACACACACTGATATATCCCACACTGGGACAACACACACACACACACACACACTGATATATCCTACACTGGTATTATACACACTCACACACACACTGAAATAACCCACACTTGGATTATACACACACACACACACACACTGATATAACCCACACTGGGATTATACGCACACACACACACACACACACTGAAAAAACCCACACTGGGATTATACACACACACACACAGATATAACCCACAAAGGGATTACACACACACACACACACTGATATATCCCACACTGGGATTTTATATACACACACACACACACAGATATCGCCCACACTGGGATTATACACACACACACACACACACACACACAATGATATATTCCACACTTGGATTATATACACACACACACACACACACATACAGATATATCCCACACTGGGATTATACACACACACACACACTGATATATCCCACACTGGGATTATACACACACACACAGACACAGATATAACCCACACTGGGTCTATATACACACACACACATACTGATATATCCAACACTGGGTCTATATACACACACACATACTCACACTGATATATCCCACACTGGGACTATACACACACACACACACACACACTGATATATCCCACACTGGGATTATACGCACACACACACACACACACACACACTGAAATAACCCACACTGGGATTATACACACACACAGACACTGATATAACCCACAAAGGGATTACACACACACACACACACACACACTGATATATCCCACACTGTGATTATACACACACACACACACACACACTGATATATCCCACACTGGGATTATACACACACACACACACTGATATAACCCACAAAGGGATTACACACACACACACACACTGACACTGATATATCCCACACTGTGATTATACACACTCACACACACACTGAAATAACCCACACTGGGATTATACACACACACACACACACTGATATAACCCACACTGGGATTATACGCACACACACAGACACACACACTGAACAAACCCACACTGGGATTATACACACACTCACACACTGATAAATCCCACACTGGGTCTATATACACACACACACACAAACACACACTGATATATCCCACACTGGGATTATGCACACACACACACTCACTGATATACCCCACACTGGGACTATACACACACAAAAACACTGATATATCCCACACTGTGATTATACACACACACTGATATATTACACACTGGGACTGTACACACAAACACACACTGATATATCCCACACTGTGTCTATATACACACACACACACACACACACACTGATATATCCCACACTGGGACTATATACTCACACACACACTGATATAACCCACACTGGGACTATACACACACACACATTGTATATCCCACACTGGGATTATACACACACACTCACACACTGAAATAACCCACACTGGGATTAGACACACACACTGATATATCACACACTGGTATTATACACACAAACACACACTGATATATCCCACACTGGGATAATGAACACACACACACACACACACTGATATATCCCACACTGGGACTATACACACACACACCACACACTGATATATCTCACACTGGTGTTATACACACACAAACACACACACAAACTGATATAACCCACACTGGGAATATACGCACACACACACACACACACACACTGAAATAACCCACACTGGGATTATACACACACACACACACAAACTGATATAACCCACACTGGGATTATACGCACACACACACACACACACACACACTGAAATAACCCACACTGGGATTATACACACACACACACACTGATATATCACACACTGGGACTATACAAACACACACACACACTGATATATCCCACACTGGGATTTTATATACACACACACACACACACACAGATATCGCCCACACTGGGATTATACACACACACCCACACACACACACACTGATATATTCCACACTTGGATTATACACACACACACACACACACACACACACACACACTGATATATCCCACACTGGGATTATACACACACACACACACTGATATAACCCACACTGGGACTATACACACACACACACACACACTGATATAACCCACACTGGGATTATACACACACACACACACACACACACACACTGATATATCCCACACTGGGATTATACACACAAACACAGACACAGATATAACCCACACTGGGTCTATATACACACACACACACACTGATATATCCCACACTGGGTCTATATACACACACACATACTCACACTGATATATCCCACACTGGGACTATACACACACACACACACACACACACACACTGATATATCCCACACTGGGATTATACACACACACACACACTGATGTAACCCACACAGGGATTATACACACTCACTGATATATCCCACACTGGGACTATATACACACAAACACACACTGATATATCCCACACTGGGATTATACACACACACACACACACACACTGATATATCCCACACTGGGTCTATATACACACACACACACAAACACACACTGATATATCCCACACTGGGATTATGCACACACACACACACACTGATATACCCCACACTGGGACTATACACACACAAACACACTGATATATCCCACACTGTGATTATACACACACACTGATATAGTACACACTGGGACTGTACACACAAACACACACTGATATATCCCACACTGGGTCTATATACACACACACACACACTGATATATCCCACTCTGGGACTATGCACACACACACACACTGATATATCCCACACTGGGACTATACACACACACACTGATATAGCGCACACTGTGATTATACACACACACTGATATATCACACACTGGGACTATGCACACAAACACACACTGATATATCCCACACTGTGTCTATATACACACACACACACACACACACTGATATAACCCACACTGAGATTATACACACACACACACACACACTGATGTATCCCACACTGGGATTATACACACTCACACACACACACACACACACTGATATATCGCGCACTGGGATTATACATACACACTGATATATCACACACTAGTACTATACACACAAACACACACTGATATATCCCACACTGGGACAATACACACACACACACACACACACTGATATATCCTACACTGGTATTATACACACTCACACACACACTGAAATAACCCACACTGGGATTATACACACACACACACACACTGATATAACCCACACTGGGATTATACGCACACACACACACACACACACTGAAAAAACCCACACTGGGATTATACACACACACACACACTGATATAACCCACAAAGGGATTACATACACACACACACACTGATATATCCCACACTGGAATTTTATATACACACACACACACACAGATATCGCCCACACTGGGATTATACACACACACACACACACAATGATATATTCCACACTTGGATTATACACACACACACACACACACACAAACTGATATAACCCACACTGGGATTATACGCACACACACACACACACACACACTGAAATAACCCACACTGGGATTATACACACACACACACACTGATATACCACACACTGGGACTATACACACACACACACACACACTGATATATCCCACACTGGGATTTTATATACACACACACACACACACAGATATCGCCCACACTGGGATTATACACACACACCCACACACACACACACTGATATATCGCACACTGGGATTATACACACAAACACACACTGATATATCCCACACTGGGATTATACACACACACACACACTGATATAACCCACACTGGGACTATACACACACACACACACACACACTGATATAACCCACACTGGGATTATAGACACACACACACACACACACACACACACTGATATATCCCACACTGGGATTATACACACAAACACAGACACAGATATAACCCACACTGGGTCTATATACACACACACACACACACTGATATATCCCACACTGGGTCTATATACACACACACATACTCACACTGATATATCCCACACTGGGACTATACACACACACACACACACTGATATATCCCACACTGGGATTATACACACACACACACACTGATGTAACCCACACAGGGATTATACACACTCACTGATATATCCCACACTGGGACTATATACACACAAACACACACTGATATATCCCACACTGGGATTATACACACACACACACACACACACACTGATATATCCCACACTGGGTCTATATACACACACACACACAAACACACACTGATATATCCCACACTGGGATTATGCACACACACACACACACTGATATACCCCACACTGGGACTATACACACACAAACACACTGATATATCCCACACTGTGATTATACACACACACTGATATATTACACACTGGGACTGTACACACAAACACACACTGATATATCCCACACTGGGTCTATATACACACACACACACACTGATATATCCCACTCTGGGACTATGCACACACACACACACTGATATATCCCACACTGGGACTATACACACACACAATGATATATCGCACACTGTGATTATACACACACACTGATATATCACACACTGGTACTATGCACACAAACACACACTGATATATCCCACACTGTGTCTATATACACACACACACACACACACACACTGATATATCACACACTGGGACTATATACATACACACTGATATAACCCACACTGGGACTATACACACACACACATTGTATATCCCACACTGGGATTATACACACACACACACACACTGAAATAACCCAAACTGGGATTAGACACACACACTGATATATCACACACTGGTACTATACACACAAACACACACTGATATATCCCACACTGGGATTATGCACACACACACACACACTGATATATCCCACACTGGGACTATACACACACACACACACTGATATATCTCACACTGGTGTTATACACACACACTGAAATAACACACACTGGGAATATACACACACACACACACACACAAACTGATATAACCCACACTGGGATTATACGCACACACACACACACACACACACACACACACTGAAATAACCCACACTGGGATTATACACACACACACACACACACAAACTGATATAACCCACACTGGGATTATACGCACACACACACACACACACACACACACACACACACTGAAATAACCCACACTGGGATTATACACACACACAGACACTGATATATCCCACACTGGGACTATACACACACACACACACACTGATATATCCCACACTGGGATTTTATAAACACACACACACACACAGATATCGCCCACACTGGGATTATACACACACACCCACACACACACACTGATATATCCCACAGTGGGGCGATACACACACACACAATGATATATTCCACACTTGGATTATACACACACACACACACACACACACACACACAGATATATCCCACACTGGGATTATACACACACACACACACTGATATAACCCACACTGGGATTATACACACACACACACACACACACACACTGATATATCCCACACTGGGATTATACACACACACACAGACACAGATATAACCCACACTGGGTCTATATACACACATACACACACTGATATATCCAACACTGGGTCTATATACACACACGGATACTCACACTGATATATCCCACACTGGGACTATACACACACACACACACACACTGATGTATCCCACACTGGGATTATACACACTCACACACACACACACACACACACACTGATATATCGCACACTGGTATTATACATACACACTGATATATCACACACTAGTACTATACACACAAACACACACTGATATATCCCACACTGGGACAACACACACACACACACACACACTGATATATCCTACACTGGTATTATACACACTCACACACACACTGAAATAACCCACACTTGGATTATACACACACACACACACACACACTGATATAACCCACACTGCGATTATACGCACACACACACACACACGCACTGAAAAAACCCACACTGGGATTATACACACACACACACACTGATATAACCCACAAAGGGATTACACACACACACACACACTGATATATCCCACACTGGGATTTTATATACACACACACACACACAGATATCGCCCACACTGGGATTATACACACACACACACACAATGATATATTCCACACTTGGATTATATACACACACACACACACACACATACAGATATATCCCACACTGGGATTATATACACACACACACACTGATATATCCCACACTGGGATTATACACACACACACAGACACAGATATAACCCACACTGGATCTATATACACACACACACATACTGATATATCCAACACTGGGTCTATATACACACACACATACTCACACTGATATATCCCATACTGGGACTATACACACACACACACACACACACTGATATATCCCACACTGGGATTATACGCACACACACACACACACACACACTGAAATAACCCACACTGGGATTATACACACACACAGACACTGATATAACCCACAAAGGGATTACACACACACACACACACACACACACACTGATATATCCCACACTGTGATTATACACACACACACACACACTGATATATCCCACACTGGGATTATACACACACACACACACTGATATAACCCACAAAGGGATTACACACACACACACACACACACACTGATATATCCCACACTGTGATTATACACACACACACACACACTGATATATCCCACACTGGGATTATACACACTCACACACACACACACACACACTGATATATCGCACACTGGGATTATACACACACACTGATATATCACACACTGGTACTATACACACAAACACACACTGATATATCCCACACTGGGACAATACACACACACACACACACACACTGATATATCCTACACTGGTATTATACACACTCACACACACACTGAAATAACCCACACTGGGATTATACACACACACACACACACTGATATAACCCACACTGGGATTATACGCACACACACAGACACACACACTGAAAAAACACACACTGGGATTATACACACACACACACACTGATAAATCCCACACTGGGTCTATATACACACACACACACAAACACACACTGATATATCCCACACTGGGATTATGCACACACACACACACACTGATATACCCCACACTGGGACTATACACACACAAACACACTGATATATCCCACACTGTGATTATACACACACACTGATATATTACACACTGGGACTGTACACACAAACACACACTGATATATCCCACACTGTGTCTATATACACATACACACACACACACACACTGATATATCCCACACTGGGACTATATACTCACACACACACTGATATAACCCACACTGGGACTATACACACACACACATTGTATATCCCACACTGGGATTATATATACACACACTGAAATAACCCACACTGGGATTAGACACACACACTGATATATCACACACTGGTATTATACACACAAACACACACTGATATATCCCACACTGGGATAATGCACACACACACACACACACACACTGATATATCCCACACTGGGACTATACACACACACACACACACACTGATATATCTCACACTGGTGTTATACACACACAAACACACACACAAACTGATATAACCCACACTGGGATTATACGCACACACACACACACACACACACACTGAAATAACCCACACTGGGATTATACACACACACACACACACACAAACTGATATAACCCACACTGGGATTATACGCACACACACACACACACACACACTGATATATCACACACTGGGACTATACAAACACACACACACACTGATATATCCCACACTGGGATTTTATATATACACACACACACACACACACAGATATCGCCCACACTGGGATTATACACACACACCCACACACACACACAATGATATATTCCACACTTGGATTATACACACACACACACACACACACACACACACACACACACACACACACTGATATATCCCACACTGGGATTATACACACACACACACACTGATATAACCCACACTGGGACTATACACACACACACACACACACTGATATAACCCACACTGGGATTATACACACACACACACACACATACACACACACTGATATATCCCACACTGGGATTATACACACAAACACAGACACAGATATAACCCACACTGGGTCTATATACACACACACACACACTGATATATCCCACACTGGGTCTATATACACACACACATACTCACACTGATATATCCCACACTGGGACTATACACACACACACACACACACACACTGATATATCCCACACTGGGATTATACACACACACACACACTGATGTAACCCACACAGGGATTATATACACTCACTGATATATCCCACACTGGGACTATATACACACAAACACACACTGATATATCCCACACTGGGATTATACACACACACACACACACACACTGATATATCCCACACTGGGTCTATATACACACACACACACACAAACACACACTGATATATCCCACACTGGGATTATGCACACACACACACACACTGATATACCCCACACTGGGACTATACACACACAAACACACTGATATATCCCACACTGTGATTATACACACACACTGATATATTACACACTGGGACTGTACACACAAACACACACTGATATATCCCACGCTGGGTCTATATACACACACACACACACTGATATATCCCACTCTGGGACTATGCACACACACACACACTGATATATCCCACACTGGGACTATACACACACACAATGATATATCGCACACTGTGATTATACACACACACTGATATATCACACACTGGGACTATGCACACAAACACACACTGATATATCCCACACTGTGTCTATACACACACACACACACACACACACACTGATATATCCCACACTGGGACTATATATACACACACACACTGATATAACCCACACTGGGACTATACACACACACACATTGTATATCCCACACTGGGATTATACACACTCACACACACACTGAAATAACCCAAACTGGGATTAGACACACACACTGATATATCACACACTGGTACTATACACACAAACACACACTGATATATCCCACACTGGGATTATGCACACACACACACACACACTGATATATCCCACACTGGGACTATACACACACACACACACACTGATATATCTCACACTGGTGTTATACACACACACACACACACTGAAATAACCCACACTGGGATTATACACACACACACACACACACACACAAACTGATATAACCCACACTGGGATTATACGCACACACACACACACACACACACACACACACTGAAATAACCCACACTGGGATTATACACACACACAGACACTGATATATCCCACACTGGCACTATACACACACACACACACTGATATATCCCACACTGGGATTTTATAAACAGACACACACACACAGATATCGCCCACACTGGGATTATACACACACACCCACACACACACACTGATATATCCCACAGTGGGACGATACACACACACACAATGATATATTCCACACTTGGATTATACACACACACACACACAGACACAGATATATCCCACACTGGGATTATACACACACACACACACTGATATAACCCACACTGGGATTATACACACACACACACACACACACACACACTGATATATCCCACACTGGGATTATACACACACACACAGACACAGATATAACCCACACTGGGTCTATATACACACACACACACACTGATATATCCAACACTGGGTCTATATACACACACACATACTCACACTGATATATCCCACACTGGGACTATACACACACACACACACACACTGATATATCCCACACTGGGATTATACACACACACACACTGATATAACCCACAAAGGGATTACACACACACACACACTGATATATCCCACACTGTGATTATACACACACACACACACACACTGATGTATCCCACACTGGGATTATACACACTCACACACACACACACACTGATATATCACACACTGGGATTATACATACACACTGATATATCACACACTAGTACTATACACACAAACACACACTGATATATCCCACACTGGGACAATACACACACACACACACACTGATATATCCCACACTGGGATTATACACACACACACACACTGATATAACCCACAAAGGGATTACACACACACACACACACACACACTGATATATCCCACACTGTGATTATACACACACACACACACACACTGATATAACCCACACTGGGATTATACGCACACACACACACACACACACACTGAAAAAACCCACACTGGGATTATACACACACACACACACTGATATAACCCACAAAGGGATTACATACACACACACACACTGATATATCCCACACTGGGATTTTATATACACACACACACACACAGATATCGCCCACACTGGGATTATACACACACACACACACACACACACAATGATATATTCCACACTTGGATTATACACACACACACACACACACACAAACTGATATAACCCACACTGGGATTATACGCACACACACACACACACACACACTGAAATAACCCACACTGGGATTATACACACACACACACACTGATATACCACACACTGGGACTATACACACACACACACACACACTGATATATCCCAAACTGGGATTTTATATACACACACACACACAGATATCGCCCACACTGGGATTATACGCACACACCCACACACACACACACTGATATATTCCACACTTGGATTATACACACACACACACACACACACACACACACACACACTGATATATCCCACACTGGGATTATACACACACACACACACTGATATAACCCACACTGGGACTATACACACACACACACACACACTGATATAACCCACACTGGGATTATACACACACACACACACACACACACACACACACACACACTGATATATCCCACACTGGGATTATACACACAAACACAGACACAGATATAACCCACACTGGTCTATATACACACACACACACACACTGATATATCCCACACTGGGTCTATATACACACACACACACACAAACTGATATAACCCACACTGGGATTATACGCACACACACACACACTCACACACACACTGAAATAACCCAAACTGGGATTAGACACACACACTGATATATCACACACTGGTACTATACACACAAACACACACTGATATATCCCACACTGGGATTATGCACACACACACACACACACACTGATATATCCCACACTGGGACTATACACTCACAAACACACTGATATATCCCACACTGTGATTATACACACACACTGATATATTACACACTGGGACTGTACACACAAACACACACTGATATATCCCACACTGGGTCTATATACACACACACACACACTGATATATCCCACACTGGGTCTATATACACACACACATACTCACACTGATATATCCCACACTGGGACTATACACACACACACACACACACACACTGATATATCCCACACTGGGATTATACACACACACACACACTGATGTAACCCACACAGGGATTATATACACTCACTGATATATCCCACACTGGGACTATATACACACAAACACACACTGATATATCCCACACTGGGATTATACACACACACACACACACACACTGATATATCCCACACTGGGTCTATATACACACACACACACACAAACACACACTGATATATCCCACACTGGGATTATGCACACACACACACACACTGATATACCCCACACTGGGACTATACACACACAAACACACTGATATATCCCACACTGTGATTATACACACACACTGATATATTACACACTGGGACTGTACACACAAACACACACTGATATATCCCACGCTGGGTCTATATACACACACACACACACTGATATATCCCACTCTGGGACTATGCACACACACACACACTGATATATCCCACACTGGGACTATACACACACACAATGATATATCGCACACTGTGATTATACACACACACTGATATATCACACACTGGGACTATGCACACAAACACACACTGATATATCCCACACTGTGTCTATACACACACACACACACACACACACACTGATATATCCCACACTGGGACTATATATACACACACACACTGATATAACCCACACTGGGACTATACACACACACACATTGTATATCCCACACTGGGATTATACACACTCACACACACACTGAAATAACCCAAACTGGGATTAGACACACACACTGATATATCACACACTGGTACTATACACACAAACACACACTGATATATCCCACACTGGGATTATGCACACACACACACACACACTGATATATCCCACACTGGGACTATACACACACACACACACACTGATATATCTCACACTGGTGTTATACACACACACACACACACTGAAATAACCCACACTGGGATTATACACACACACACACACACACACACAAACTGATATAACCCACACTGGGATTATACGCACACACACACACACACACACACACACACACTGAAATAACCCACACTGGGATTATACACACACACAGACACTGATATATCCCACACTGGCACTATACACACACACACACACTGATATATCCCACACTGGGATTTTATAAACAGACACACACACACAGATATCGCCCACACTGGGATTATACACACACACCCACACACACACACTGATATATCCCACAGTGGGACGATACACACACACACAATGATATATTCCACACTTGGATTATACACACACACACACACAGACACAGATATATCCCACACTGGGATTATACACACACACACACACTGATATAACCCACACTGGGATTATACACACACACACACACACACACACACACTGATATATCCCACACTGGGATTATACACACACACACAGACACAGATATAACCCACACTGGGTCTATATACACACACACACACACTGATATATCCAACACTGGGTCTATATACACACACACATACTCACACTGATATATCCCACACTGGGACTATACACACACACACACACACACTGATATATCCCACACTGGGATTATACACACACACACACTGATATAACCCACAAAGGGATTACACACACACACACACTGATATATCCCACACTGTGATTATACACACACACACACACACACTGATGTATCCCACACTGGGATTATACACACTCACACACACACACACACTGATATATCACACACTGGGATTATACATACACACTGATATATCACACACTAGTACTATACACACAAACACACACTGATATATCCCACACTGGGACAATACACACACACACACACACTGATATATCCCACACTGGGATTATACACACACACACACACTGATATAACCCACAAAGGGATTACACACACACACACACACACACACTGATATATCCCACACTGTGATTATACACACACACACACACACACTGATATAACCCACACTGGGATTATACGCACACACACACACACACACACACTGAAAAAACCCACACTGGGATTATACACACACACACACACTGATATAACCCACAAAGGGATTACATACACACACACACACTGATATATCCCACACTGGGATTTTATATACACACACACACACACAGATATCGCCCACACTGGGATTATACACACACACACACACACACACACAATGATATATTCCACACTTGGATTATACACACACACACACACACACACAAACTGATATAACCCACACTGGGATTATACGCACACACACACACACACACACACTGAAATAACCCACACTGGGATTATACACACACACACACACTGATATACCACACACTGGGACTATACACACACACACACACACACTGATATATCCCAAACTGGGATTTTATATACACACACACACAGATATCGCCCACACTGGGATTATACGCACACACCCACACACACACACACTGATATATTCCACACTTGGATTATACACACACACACACACACACACACACACACACACACTGATATATCCCACACTGGGATTATACACACACACACACACTGATATAACCCACACTGGGACTATACACACACACACACACACACTGATATAACCCACACTGGGATTATACACACACACACACACACACACACACACACACACACACTGATATATCCCACACTGGGATTATACACACAAACACAGACACAGATATAACCCACACTGGTCTATATACACACACACACACACACTGATATATCCCACACTGGGTCTATATACACACACACACACACAAACTGATATAACCCACACTGGGATTATACGCACACACACACACACTCACACACACACTGAAATAACCCAAACTGGGATTAGACACACACACTGATATATCACACACTGGTACTATACACACAAACACACACTGATATATCCCACACTGGGATTATGCACACACACACACACACACACTGATATATCCCACACTGGGACTATACACTCACAAACACACTGATATATCCCACACTGTGATTATACACACACACTGATATATTACACACTGGGACTGTACACACAAACACACACTGATATATCCCACACTGGGTCTATATACACACACACACACACTGATATATCCCACTCTGGGACTATGCACACACACACACACTGATATATCCCACACTGGGACTATACACACACATAATGATATATCGCACACTGTGATTATACACACACACTGATATATCACACACTGGGACTATGCACACAAACACACACTGATATATCCCACATTGTGTCTATATACACACACACACACACGCACACACTGATATATCCCACACTGGGACTATATACATACACACTGATATAACCCACACTGGGACTATACACACACACACATTGTATATCCCACACTGGGATTATACACACACACACTGAAATAACCCAAACTGGGATTAGACACACACACTGATATATCACACACTGGTACTATACACACAAACACACACTGATATATCCCACACTGGGATTATGCACACACACACACACACACACTGATATATCCCACACTGGGACTATACACACACACACACACTGATATATCTCACACTGGTGTTATACACACACACACACACACTGAAATAACCCACACTGGGATTATACACACACACACACACAAACTGATATAACCCACACTGGGATTATACGCACACACACACACACACACACACACACACACTGAAATAACCCACACTGGGATTATACACACACACAGACACTGATATATCCCACACTGGGACTATACACACACACACACACACTGATATATCCCACACTGGGATTTTATAAACACACACACACACACAGATATCGCCCACACTGGGATTATACACACACACCCAGACACACACACTGATATATCCCACAGTGGGACGATACACACACACACAATGATATATTCCACACTTGGATTATACACACACACACACACACACACACACACACACACACAGATATATCCCACACTGGGATTATACACACACACACACACTGATATAACCCACACTGGGATTATACACACACACACACACACACACACACACTGATATATCCCACACTGGGATTATACACACACACACAGACACAGATATAACCCACACTGGGTCTATATACACACACACACACACTGATATATCCAACACTGGGTCTATATACACACACACATACTCACACTGATATAGACCACACTGGGACTATACACACACACACACACACACACACTGATATATCCCACACTGGGATTATACACACACACACACACTGATATAACCCACAAAGGGATTACACACACACACACACACACACTGATATATCCCACACTGTGATTATACACACACACACACACACTGATATAACCCACACTGGGATTATACACACTCACACACACACACACACACACTGATATATCGCACACTGGGATTATACATACACACTGATATATCACACACTAATACTATACACACAAACACACACTGATATATCCCACACTGGGACAACACACACACACACACACACACTGATATATCCTACACTGGTATTATACACACTCACACACACACTGAAATAACCCACACTTGGATTATACACACACACACACACACACTGATATAACCCACACTGGGATTATACGCACACACACACACACACTGATATAACCCACAAAGGGATTACACACACGCACACACACTGATATATCCCACACTGGGATTTTATATACACACACACACACACAGATATCGCCCACACTGGGATTATACACACACACACACACACACACACAATGATATATTCCACACTTGGATTATATACACACACACACACACACACATACAGATATATCCCACACTGGGATTATACACACACACACACACTGATATATCCCACACTGGGATTATACACACACACACAGACACAGATATAACCCACACTGGGTCTATATACACACACACACATACTGATATATCCAACACTGGGTCTATATACACACACACATACTCACACTGATATATCCCACACTGGGACTATACACACACACACACACACACACTGATATATCACACACTGGGATTATACGCACACACACACACACACACACACTGAAATAACCCACACTGGGATTATACACACACACAGACACTGATATAACCCACAAAGGGATTACACACACACACACACACACACACTGATATATCCCACACTGTGATTATACACACACACACACACACACACTGATATATCCCACACTGGGATTATACACACACACACACACTGATATAACCCACAAAGGGATTACACACACACACACACACACACACTGATATATCCCACACTGTGATTATACACACACACACACACACTGATATATCCCACACTGGGATTATACACACTCACACACACACACACACACACTGATATATCACACACTGGTACTATACACACAAACACACACTGATATATCCCACACTGGGACAATACACACACACACACACACACTGATATATCCTACACTGGTATTATACACACTCACACACACACTGAAATAACCCACACTGGGATTATACACACACACACACACACACTGATATAACCCACACTGGGATTATACGCACACACACAGACACACACACTGAAAAAACCCACACTGGGATTATACAAACACACACACACTGATAAATCCCACACTGGGACTATACACACACACACACACACACGGATATATCCCACACTGGTATTATACACACACAAACATGCATTGATGTATGACACACTGGGATTATACACACACACACACTGATATAACCCACACTGGGCTTATACACACACACACACACACACACAGACTGATATAACCCACACTGGGATTATACACACACACTGATATATCCCACACTGGGACTATACATACACACTGATATATCCCACATTGTGATTATGCACACACACACACACACTGATATACCCCACACTGGGACTATACACACACAAACTCACTGATATATCCCACACTGTGATTATACACACACACTGATATATCACACACTGGGACTGTACACACAAACACACACTGATATATCCCACACTGGGTCTATATACACACACACACACACACACTGATATATCCCACTCTGGGACTATGCACACACACACGCACTGATATATCCCACACTGGGACTATACACACACACAATGATATATCGCACACTGTGATTATACACACACACTGATATATCACACACTGGGACTATGCACACAAACACACACTGATATATCCCACACTGTGTCTATATACACACACACACACACACACACACTGATATATCCCACACTGGGACTATACACACACACACACACACTGATATAACCCAAACTGGGACTATACACACACACACATTGTATGTCCCACACTGGGATTATACACACACACACACACACTGAAATAACCCACACTGGGATTAGACACACACACTGATATATCCCACACTGGGACTATACACACACACACACACTGATATATCTCACACTGGTATTATACATACACAAACACACACTGCTGTAGCCCACACTGGGATTATACACGCACACACACACACTGATATAACCCACACTGGGATTATACACACACACACACACACACAAACTGATATAACCCACACTGGGATTATACGCACACACACACACACACACACACACACTGAAATAACCCACACTGGGATTATACACACACGCACACACTGATATATCCCACACTGGGACTATACACACACAAACACACTGATATATCCCACACTGGTATTATAGACACACACACACACACACACTGAAATAACCCACACTGGGATTATACACACACACACACACACACTGATATAACCCACACTGGGATTATACACACACACTGATAGATCCCACACTAGGACTATACACACACACTGATATATCCCACACTGGGACTATATACACACACACACACACTGATATATCGCACACTGGGATTATACAGACAAACACACACTGATATATCCCACACTGTGTCTATATATACGCACACACACACACACTGATATATCCCACACTGGGACTATATACACACAAACACACACTGATATATCCCTCACTGGGACTATGCACACACACACACACACACTGATATATCGCACACTGGGACTATATACACACACACACACACACACACACACACTGATATATCCCACACTGGGATTATGCACACACACACACACACTGATATATCGCACACTGTGTTATACACACACACACTGATATATCACACACTGGGACTATGCACACAAACACACACTGATATATCCCACACTGTGTCTATATACACACACACACACACACACTGATATATCGCACACTGGGATTATAAACACACACTGATATATCACACACTGGTACTATACACACAAACACACACTGATATATCCCACACTGGGACAATACACACACACACACACACACACTGATATATCCTACACTGGTATTATACACACTCACACACACACTGAAATAACCCACACTGGGATTATACACACACACACACACACTGATATAACCCACACTGGGATTATACACGCACACACACAGACACACACACTGAAAAAACCCACACTGGGATTATACAAACACACACACACTGATAAATCCCACACTGGGACTATACACACACACACACACACACGGATATATCCCACACTGGTATTATACACACACAAACATGCATTGATGTATGACACACTGGGATTATACACACACACACACTGATATAACCCACACTGGGCTTATACACACACACACACACACACACAGACTGATATAACCCACACTGGGATTATACACACACACTGATATATCCCACACTGGGACTATACATACACACTGATATATCCCACATTGGGATTATGCACACACACACACACACTGATATACCGCACACTGGGACTATACACACACAAACACACTGATATATCCCACACTGTGATTATACACACACACTGATATATCACACACTGGGACTGTACACACAAACACACACTGATATATCCCACACTGGGTCTATACACACACACACACACACACACTGATATATCCCACTCTGGGACTATGCACACACACACGCACTGATATATCCCACACTGGGACTATACACACACACAATGATATATCGCACACTGTGATTATAAACACACACTGATATATCACACACTGGGACTATGCACACAAACACACACTGATATATCCCACACTGTGTCTATATACACACACACACACACACACACACTGATATATCCCACACTGGGACTATACACACACACACACACACTGATATAACCCAAACTGGGACTATACACACACACACATTGTATGTCCCACACTGGGATTATACACACACACACACACACTGAAATAACCCACACTGGGATTAGACACACACACTGATATATCCCACACTGGGACTATACACACACACACACACTGATATATCTCACACTGGTATTATACATACACAAACACACACTGCTGTAGCCCACACTGGGATTATACACGCACACACACACACTGATATAACCCACACTGGGATTATACACACACACACACACACACAAACTGATATAACCCACACTGGGATTATACGCACACACACACACACACACACACACACACTGAAATAACCCACACTGGGATTATACACACACGCACACACTGATATATCCCACACTGGGACTATACACACACACAAACACACTGATATATCCCACACTGGTATTATAGACACACACACACACACACACTGAAATAACCCACACTGGGATTATACACACACACACACACACACTGATATAACCCACACTGGGATTATACACACACACTGATAGATCCCACACTAGGACTATACACACACACTGATATATCCCACACTGGGACTATATACACACACACACACACTGATATATCGCACACTGGGATTATACAGACAAACACACACTGATATATCCCACACTGTGTCTATATATACGCACACACACACACACTGATATATCCCACACTGGGACTATATACACACAAACACACACTGATATATCCCACACTGGGACTATGCACACACACACACACACACTGATATATCGCACACTGGGACTATATACACACACACACACACACACACAAACTGATATATCCCACACTGGGATTATGCACACACACACACACACTGATATATCGCACACTGTGTTATACACACACACACTGATATATCACACACTGGGACTATGCACACAAACACACACTGATATATCCCACACTGTGTCTATATACACACACACACATACACACACACTGATATATCCCACACTGGGACTATACACACACACACACACACTGATATAACCCACACTGGGACTATACACACACACAGATTGTATATCCCACACTGGGATTATACACACACACACACACACTGAAATAACCCACACTGGGATTAGACACACACACTGATATATCACACACTGGTACTATACACACAAACACACACTGATATATCCCACACTGGGATTATGCACACACACACACACTGATATATCCCATACTGGTATTATACACACACAAACATATACTGATATAGCCCACACTGGGATTATACACGCACACACACACACTGATATTACCCACACTGGGATTATACACACACACACACATTGATATAAACCACACTGGGATTATGCACACAAACACATTGTATATCCCACACAGTGAATATACGCACACACACACACACTGATAGATCCCATACTGGGATTATACACACGCACACACACACACACACACACACACACACACACACACACACTGATATATCCCACACTGGGACTATATACACAAACACACACTGATATATCCCACACTGGGACTATACACACACACACACTGATATATCGGACACTGTGATTATACACACACACTGATATATCACACACTGGGAGTTTACACACAAACACACACTGATATATCCCACACTGGGTCTTTATATATACACACACACACACACACTGATATATCCCACACTGGGACTATGCACACACACACACACTGATATATCCTACACTGGGACTATACACACACACACTGATATATCGCACACCGTGATTATACACACACACTGATATATCACACACTTGGACTATACACACAAACACACACTGATATATCCCACACTGTGTCTATATATACACACACACACACACACACTGATATATCCCACACTGGGACTATACACGCACACACACACTGATATAACCCACACTGGGACTATAGACACACGCACATTGTATATACCGCACTGGGATTATACACACACACACACACACACACACACACTGAAATAACCCACACTGGGATTATAAACACACACACACACACACACACACACACACTGATATATCCCACACTGGGACTATATACACACACACACACTGATATATCGCACACTGGGATTAAACACACACAATGATATATCACACACTGGTACTATACACACAAACACACACTGATATATCCCACACTGGTATTATAGACACACACACACACACACACTGAAATAACCCACACTGGGATTATACACACACACACACACACACTGATATAACCCACACTGGGATTATACACACTCACTGATATATCCCACACTGGGACTATATACACACAAGCACACACTGATATATCCCACACTGGGACTATACACACACACACACACACTGATATATCCCACACTGGGTCTATATACACACACACACACAAACACACACTGATATATCCCACACTGGGATTATGCACACACACACTGATATACCCCACATTGGAACTATACACACACACAATGATATATCACACACTGTGATTATACACACACACTGATATATCACACATTGGGACTATGCACACAAACACACACTGATATATCCCACACTGTGTCTATATACACACACACACACACACACTGATATATCTCACACTGGGACTATATACACACACACACACTGATATAACCCACACTGGGACTATACACACACACACATTGTATATCCCACACTGGGATTATACACACACACACACACACTGAAATAACCACACTGGGATTAGACACACACACTGATATATCACACACTGGTATTATACACACAAACACACACTGATATATCCCACACTGGGATAATGCACACACACACACACACACACTGATATATCCCACAATGGGACTATACACACACACACACACTTATATATCTCACACTGGGATTATACACACACACACACACACACAAACTGATATAACCCACACTGGGATTTTACGCACACACACACACACACAGACACTGAAATAACCCACACTGGGATTATGCACACACACGCACACACACAAACTGATATAACCCACACTGGGATTATACGCACACACACACTGAAATAACCCACACTGGGATTATACACACACACACACACTGATATATCACACACTGGGACTATACACACACACACACACACAGATATCGCCCACACTGGGATTATACACACACACCCACACACACACACTGATATATCCCACAGTGGGACGATACACACACACACACACACACACACACACACACACACTGATATATCACACACTGGTATTATACACACAAACACACACTGATATATCCCACACTGGGATAATGCACACACACACACACACACACTGATATATCCCACACTAGGACTATACACACACACACACACTGATATATCTCACACTGGGATTATACACATACACACACACACACAAACTGATATAACCCACACTGGGATTTTACGCACACACACACACACACACACACTGATATATCTCACACTGGGATAATGCACACACACACACACACACACTGATATATCCCACACTGGGACTATACACACACACACACACACTGATATATCTCACACTGGGATTATAGACACACACACACACACACAAACTGATATAACCCACACTGGGATTTTACGCACACACACACACACACACACACTGAAATAACCCACACTGGGATTATACACACACACGCACACACACAAACTGATATAACCCACACTGGGATTATACGCACACACACACTGAAATAACCCACACAGGGATTATACACACACACACACACTGATATATCACACACTGGGACTATACACACACACACACACACACACATATCGCCCACACTGGGATTATACACACACACCCACACACACACACACTGATATATCACACACTGGTATTATACACACAAACACACACTGATATATCCCACACTGGGAAAATGCAGACACACACACACACACACTGATATATCCCACACTGGGACTATACACACGCACACACACTGATATATCTCACACTGGGATTATACACACACACACACACACACAAACTGATATAACCCACACTGGGATTTTAAGCACACACACACACACACACACACACTGAAATAACCCACACTGGGATTATACACACACACGCACACACACAAACTGATATAACCCACACTGGGATTATACACACACACACACTGAAATAACCCACACTGGGATTATACACACACACACACACTGATATATCACACACTGGGACTATACACACACACACACACACACACACAGATATCGCCCACACTGGGATTATACACACACACCCACACACACACAATGATATATTCCACACTTGGATTATACACACACACACACACACACACACACACATTGATATATCCCACACTGGGATAATACACAGACACACACACACTGATATAACCCACACTGGGACTATACACACACACACACACATACTGATATAACCCACACTGGGATTATACACACACACACACACACACACACACACACACTGATATATCCCACACTGGGATTATACACACACAAACACACACTGATATAGCCCACACTGGGACTATACACACGCACACTGATATATCGCACACTGTGATTATACACACACACTGATATATCACACACTGGGACTATGCACACAAACACACACTGATATATCCCACACTGTTTCTATATACACACACACACACACACACACACTGATATATCCCACACTGGGACTATATACACACACACACACTGATATAACCCACACTGGGACTATACACACACACACATTGTATATCCCACACTGGGATTATACACACACACACACACACTGAAATAACCCAAACTGGGATTAGACACACACACTGATATATCACACACTGGTACTATACACACAAACACACACTGATATATCCCACACTGGGATTATGCACACACACACACACACACACACTGATATATCCCACACTTGGACTATACACACACACACACACTGATATATACTCACACTGGTGTTATACACACACACACAGACACTGAAATAACCCACACTGGGATTATACACACACACACACACACACAAACTGATATAACCCACACTGGGATTATACGCACACACACACACACACACACACACACACTGAAATAACCCACACTGGGATTATACACACTCACTGATATATCCCACACTGGGACTATATACACACAAACACACACTGATATATCCCACACTGGGATTATACACACACATACACACACACACACTGATATATCTCACACTGGGTCTATATACACACACACACACAAACACACACTGATATATCTCACACTGGGATTATGCACACACACACACACACTGATATACCCCACACTGGGACTATACACACACAAACACACTGATATATCCCACACTGTGATTATACACACACACTGATATATTACACACTGGGACTGTACACACAAACACACACTGATATATCCCACACTGGGTCTATATACACACACACACACACTGATATATCCCACTCTGGGACTATGCACACACACACACACTGATATATCCCACACTGGGACTATACACACACACAATGATATATCGCACACTGTGATTATACACACACACTGATATATCACACACTGGGACTATGCACACAAACACACACTGATATATCCCACACTGTGTCTATATACACACACACACACACTGATATATCCCACACTGGGACTATACACACACACACATTGTATATCCCACACTGGGATTATACACACACACACACACACTGAAATAACCCAAACTGGGATTAGACACACACACTGATATATCACACACTGGTACTATACACACAAACACACACTGATATATCCCACACTGGGATTATGCACACACACACACACACACTGATATATCCCACACTGGGACTATACACACACACACACACTGATATATCTCACACTGGTGTTATACACACACACACACACACTGAAATAACCCACACTGGGATTATACACACACACACACACACACACAAACTGATATAACCCACACTGGGATTATACGCACACACACACACACACACACACACACACACTGAAATAACCCACACTGGGATTATACACACACACAGACACTGATATATCCCACACTGGGACTATACACACACACACACACACTGATATATCCCACACTGGGATTTTATAAACACACACACACACACAGATATCGCCCACACTGGGATTATACACACACACCCACACACACACACTGATATATCCCACAGTGGGACGATACACACACACACAATGATATATTCCACACTTGGACTATACACACACACACACGCACACACACACACACACAGATATATCCCACACTGGGATTATACACACACACACACACTAATATAACCCACACTGGGATTATACACACACACACACACACACACACACACTGATATATCCCACACTGGGATTATACACACACACACAGACACAGATATAACCCACACTGGGTCTATATACACACACACACACACTGATATATCCAACACTGGGTCTATATACACACACACATACTCACACTGATATATCCCAACTGGGACTATACACACACACACACTGATATATCCCACACTGGGATTATACACACACACACACACACTGATGTATCCCACACTGGGATTATACACACTCACACACACACACACACACACTGATATATCGCACACTGGGATTATACATACACACTGATATATCACACACTAGTACTATACACACAAACACACACTGATATATCCCACACTGGGACAACACACACACAC
Organism: Pristiophorus japonicus; assembly: GCF_044704955.1. NCBI lineage: Eukaryota > Metazoa > Chordata > Chondrichthyes > Pristiophoridae > Pristiophorus > Pristiophorus japonicus. Next base: position 18,221,363 of record NC_092011.1, on the reverse strand, counting down.
ACACACACACTGATATATCCCACACTGTGATTATACACACACACACACACACTGATGTATCCCACACTGGGATTATACACACTCACGCACACACACACACACACTGATATATCGCACACTGGGATTATACATACACACTGATATATCACACACTAGTACTATACACACAAACACACACTGATATATCCCACACTGGGACAACACACACACACACACACACACTGATATATCCTACACTGGTATTATACACACTCACACACACACTGAAATAACCCACACTGGGATTATACACACACACACTGATATAACCCACACTGGGATTATACGCACACACACAAACACACACTGAAAAAACCCACACTGGGATTATACACACACACACACACTGATATAACCCACAAAGGGATTACACACACACACACACACTGATATATCCCACAGTGGGATTTTATATACACACACACACACACAGATATCGCCCACACTGGGATTATACACACACACACACACACACACACAATGATATATTCCACACTTGGATTATACACACACACACACACACACACATACAGATATATCCCACACTGGGATTATACACACACACACACACTGATATATCCCACACTGGGATTATACACACACACACAGACACAGATATAACCCACACTGGGTCTATATACACACACACACATACTGATATATCCAACACTGGGTTTATATACACACACACATACTCACACTGATATATCCCACACTGCGACTATACACACACACACACACACACACTGATATATCCCACACTGGGATTATACACACACACACACACTGATATAACCCACAAAGGGATTACACACACACACACACACACACACACACTGATATATCCCACACTGTGATTATGCACACACACACACACACTGATATACTGATATATCCCACACTGGGATTATACACACTCACACACACACACACACACACTGATATATCGCACACTGGGATTATACACACACACTGATATATCACACACTGGTACTATACACACAAACACACACTGATATATCCCACACTGGGACAATACACACACACACACACACACTGATATATCCTACACTGGTATTATACACACTCACACACACACTGAAATAACCCACACTGGGATTATACACACACACACACACACTGATATAACCCACACTGGGATTATACGCACACACACAGACACACACACTGAAAAAACCCACATTGGGATTATACACACACACACTGATATATCCCACACTGGGACTATACACACACACACGGATATATCCCACACTGGTATTATACACACACAAACACGCATTGATGTATGCCACACTGGGATTATACACACACACACACTGATATAACCCACACTGGGCTTATACACACACACACACACACACACAGACTGATATAACCCACACTGGGATTATACACACACACTGATATATCCCACACTGGGACTATACACACACACTGATATATCCCACACTGGGACTATACACACACACACACACACTGATATAGCGCACACTGGTATTATACACACAAACACACACTGATATATCCCACACTGTGTCTATATATACACACACACACAAGCACTGATATATCCCACACTGGGACTATATACACACAAACACACACTGATATATCCCACACTGGGATTATGCACACACACACACACACTGATATACCCCACACTGGGACTATACACACACAAACACATTGAGATATCCCACACTGTGATTATACACACACACTGATATATCACACACTGGGACTGTACACACAAACACACACTGATATATCCCACTCTGGGACTATGCACACCCACACACACACTGATATATCCCACACTGGGACTATACACACACACACATTGTATATACCACACTGGGATTATACACACACACACACACACACTGAAATAACCCACACTGGGATTATACACACACACACACACACACTGATATAACCCACACTGGGATTATACACACTCACTGATATATCCCACACTGGGACTATATACACACAAGCACACACTGATATATCCCACACTGGGACTATACACACACACACACACACTGATATATCCCACACTGGGTCTATATACACACACACACACAAACACACACTGATATATCCCACACTGGGATTATGCACACACACACTGATATACCCCACATTGGAACTATACACACACACAATGATATATCACACACTGTGATTATACACACACACTGATATATCACACATTGGGACTATGCACACAAACACACACTGATATATCCCACACTGTGTCTATATACACACACACACACACACACTGATATATCTCACACTGGGACTATATACACACACACACACTGATATAACCCACACTGGGACTATACACACACACACATTGTATATCCCACACTGGGATTATACACACACACACACACACTGAAATAACCACACTGGGATTAGACACACACACTGATATATCACACACTGGTATTATACACACAAACACACACTGATATATCCCACACTGGGATAATGCACACACACACACACACACACTGATATATCCCACAATGGGACTATACACACACACACACACTTATATATCTCACACTGGGATTATACACACACACACACACACACAAACTGATATAACCCACACTGGGATTTTACGCACACACACACACACACAGACACTGAAATAACCCACACTGGGATTATGCACACACACGCACACACACAAACTGATATAACCCACACTGGGATTATACGCACACACACACTGAAATAACCCACACTGGGATTATACACACACACACACACTGATATATCACACACTGGGACTATACACACACACACACACACAGATATCGCCCACACTGGGATTATACACACACACCCACACACACACACTGATATATCCCACAGTGGGACGATACACACACACACACACACACACACACACACACACACTGATATATCACACACTGGTATTATACACACAAACACACACTGATATATCCCACACTGGGATAATGCACACACACACACACACACACTGATATATCCCACACTAGGACTATACACACACACACACACTGATATATCTCACACTGGGATTATACACATACACACACACACACAAACTGATATAACCCACACTGGGATTTTACGCACACACACACACACACACACACTGATATATCTCACACTGGGATAATGCACACACACACACACACACACTGATATATCCCACACTGGGACTATACACACACACACACACACTGATATATCTCACACTGGGATTATAGACACACACACACACACACAAACTGATATAACCCACACTGGGATTTTACGCACACACACACACACACACACACTGAAATAACCCACACTGGGATTATACACACACACGCACACACACAAACTGATATAACCCACACTGGGATTATACGCACACACACACTGAAATAACCCACACAGGGATTATACACACACACACACACTGATATATCACACACTGGGACTATACACACACACACACACACACACATATCGCCCACACTGGGATTATACACACACACCCACACACACACACACTGATATATCACACACTGGTATTATACACACAAACACACACTGATATATCCCACACTGGGAAAATGCAGACACACACACACACACACTGATATATCCCACACTGGGACTATACACACGCACACACACTGATATATCTCACACTGGGATTATACACACACACACACACACACAAACTGATATAACCCACACTGGGATTTTAAGCACACACACACACACACACACACACTGAAATAACCCACACTGGGATTATACACACACACGCACACACACAAACTGATATAACCCACACTGGGATTATACACACACACACACTGAAATAACCCACACTGGGATTATACACACACACACACACTGATATATCACACACTGGGACTATACACACACACACACACACACACACAGATATCGCCCACACTGGGATTATACACACACACCCACACACACACAATGATATATTCCACACTTGGATTATACACACACACACACACACACACACACACATTGATATATCCCACACTGGGATAATACACAGACACACACACACTGATATAACCCACACTGGGACTATACACACACACACACACATACTGATATAACCCACACTGGGATTATACACACACACACACACACACACACACACACACTGATATATCCCACACTGGGATTATACACACACAAACACACACTGATATAGCCCACACTGGGACTATACACACGCACACTGATATATCGCACACTGTGATTATACACACACACTGATACATCACACACTGGGACTATGCACACAAACACACACTGATATATCCCACACTGTTTCTATATACACACACACACACACACACACACTGATATATCCCACACTGGGACTATATACACACACACACACTGATATAACCCACACTGGGACTATACACACACACACATTGTATATCCCACACTGGGATTATACACACACACACACACACTGAAATAACCCAAACTGGGATTAGACACACACACTGATATATCACACACTGGTACTATACACACAAACACACACTGATATATCCCACACTGGGATTATGCACACACACACACACACACACACTGATATATCCCACACTTGGACTATACACACACACACACACTGATATATACTCACACTGGTGTTATACACACACACACAGACACTGAAATAACCCACACTGGGATTATACACACACACACACACACACAAACTGATATAACCCACACTGGGATTATACGCACACACACACACACACACACACACACACTGAAATAACCCACACTGGGATTATACACACTCACTGATATATCCCACACTGGGACTATATACACACAAACACACACTGATATATCCCACACTGGGATTATACACACACATACACACACACACACTGATATATCTCACACTGGGTCTATATACACACACACACACAAACACACACTGATATATCTCACACTGGGATTATGCACACACACACACACACTGATATACCCCACACTGGGACTATACACACACAAACACACTGATATATCCCACACTGTGATTATACACACACACTGATATATTACACACTGGGACTGTACACACAAACACACACTGATATATCCCACACTGGGTCTATATACACACACACACACACTGATATATCCCACTCTGGGACTATGCACACACACACACACTGATATATCCCACACTGGGACTATACACACACACAATGATATATCGCACACTGTGATTATACACACACACTGATATATCACACACTGGGACTATGCACACAAACACACACTGATATATCCCACACTGTGTCTATATACACACACACACACACTGATATATCCCACACTGGGACTATACACACACACACATTGTATATCCCACACTGGGATTATACACACACACACACACACTGAAATAACCCAAACTGGGATTAGACACACACACTGATATATCACACACTGGTACTATACACACAAACACACACTGATATATCCCACACTGGGATTATGCACACACACACACACACACTGATATATCCCACACTGGGACTATACACACACACACACACTGATATATCTCACACTGGTGTTATACACACACACACACACACTGAAATAACCCACACTGGGATTATACACACACACACACACACACACAAACTGATATAACCCACACTGGGATTATACGCACACACACACACACACACACACACACACACACTGAAATAACCCACACTGGGATTATACACACACACAGACACTGATATATCCCACACTGGGACTATACACACACACACACACACTGATATATCCCACACTGGGATTTTATAAACACACACACACACACAGATATCGCCCACACTGGGATTATACACACACACCCACACACACACACTGATATATCCCACAGTGGGACGATACACACACACACAATGATATATTCCACACTTGGACTATACACACACACACACGCACACACACACACACACAGATATATCCCACACTGGGATTATACACACACACACACACTAATATAACCCACACTGGGATTATACACACACACACACACACACACACACACTGATATATCCCACACTGGGATTATACACACACACACAGACACAGATATAACCCACACTGGGTCTATATACACACACACACACACTGATATATCCAACACTGGGTCTATATACACACACACATACTCACACTGATATATCCCAACTGGGACTATACACACACACACACTGATATATCCCACACTGGGATTATACACACACACACACACACTGATGTATCCCACACTGGGATTATACACACTCACACACACACACACACACACTGATATATCGCACACTGGGATTATACATACACACTGATATATCACACACTAGTACTATACACACAAACACACACTGATATATCCCACACTGGGACAACACACACACACACACACACACTGATATATCCCACACTGTGATTATACACACACACACACACACTGATGTATCCCACACTGGGATTATACACACTCACGCACACACACACACACACTGATATATCGCACACTGGGATTATACATACACACTGATATATCACACACTAGTACTATACACACAAACACACACTGATATATCCCACACTGGGACAACACACACACACACACACACACTGATATATCCTACACTGGTATTATACACACTCACACACACACTGAAATAACCCACACTGGGATTATACACACACACACTGATATAACCCACACTGGGATTATACGCACACACACAAACACACACTGAAAAAACCCACACTGGGATTATACACACACACACACACTGATATAACCCACAAAGGGATTACACACACACACACACACTGATATATCCCACAGTGGGATTTTATATACACACACACACACACAGATATCGCCCACACTGGGATTATACACACACACACACACACACACACAATGATATATTCCACACTTGGATTATACACACACACACACACACACACATACAGATATATCCCACACTGGGATTATACACACACACACACACTGATATATCCCACACTGGGATTATACACACACACACAGACACAGATATAACCCACACTGGGTCTATATACACACACACACATACTGATATATCCAACACTGGGTTTATATACACACACACATACTCACACTGATATATCCCACACTGCGACTATACACACACACACACACACACACTGATATATCCCACACTGGGATTATACACACACACACACACTGATATAACCCACAAAGGGATTACACACACACACACACACACACACACACTGATATATCCCACACTGTGATTATGCACACACACACACACACTGATATACTGATATATCCCACACTGGGATTATACACACTCACACACACACACACACACACTGATATATCGCACACTGGGATTATACACACACACTGATATATCACACACTGGTACTATACACACAAACACACACTGATATATCCCACACTGGGACAATACACACACACACACACACACTGATATATCCTACACTGGTATTATACACACTCACACACACACTGAAATAACCCACACTGGGATTATACACACACACACACACACTGATATAACCCACACTGGGATTATACGCACACACACAGACACACACACTGAAAAAACCCACATTGGGATTATACACACACACACTGATATATCCCACACTGGGACTATACACACACACACGGATATATCCCACACTGGTATTATACACACACAAACACGCATTGATGTATGCCACACTGGGATTATACACACACACACACTGATATAACCCACACTGGGCTTATACACACACACACACACACACACAGACTGATATAACCCACACTGGGATTATACACACACACTGATATATCCCACACTGGGACTATACACACACACTGATATATCCCACACTGGGACTATACACACACACACACACACTGATATAGCGCACACTGGTATTATACACACAAACACACACTGATATATCCCACACTGTGTCTATATATACACACACACACAAGCACTGATATATCCCACACTGGGACTATATACACACAAACACACACTGATATATCCCACACTGGGATTATGCACACACACACACACACTGATATACCCCACACTGGGACTATACACACACAAACACATTGAGATATCCCACACTGTGATTATACACACACACTGATATATCACACACTGGGACTGTACACACAAACACACACTGATATATCCCACTCTGGGACTATGCACACCCACACACACACTGATATATTCCACACTGGGACTATACACACACACACATTGTATATACCACACTGGGATTATACACACACACACACACACACTGAAATAACCCACACTGGGATTAGACACACATACTGATATATCACACACTGGTATTATACACACAAACACACACTGATGTATCCCACACTGGGATTATGCACGCACACACACACACTGATATATCCCACACTGGGACTATACACACACACACACACACTGATATATCTCACACTGGGATTATAGACACACACACACACACACAAACTGATATAACCCACACTGGGATTTTACGCACACACACACACACACACACACTGAAATAACCCACACTGGGATTATACACACACACGCACACACACAAACTGATATAACCCACACTGGGATTATACGCACACACACACTGAAATAACCCACACAGGGATTATACACACACACACACACTGATATATCACACACTGGGACTATACACACACACACACACACACACATATCGCCCACACTGGGATTATACACACACACCCACACACACACACACTGATATATCACACACTGGTATTATACACACAAACACACACTGATATATCCCACACTGGGAAAATGCAGACACACACACACACACACTGATATATCCCACACTGGGACTATACACACGCACACACACTGATATATCTCACACTGGGATTATACACACACACACACACACACAAACTGATATAACCCACACTGGGATTTTAAGCACACACACACACACACACACACTGAAATAACCCACACTGGGATTATACACACACACGCACACACACAAACTGATATAACCCACACTGGGATTATACACACACACACACTGAAATAACCCACACTGGGATTATACACACACACACACACTGATATATCACACACTGGGACTATACACACACACACACACACACACACAGATATCGCCCACACTGGGATTATACACACACACCCACACACACACAATGATATATTCCACACTTGGATTATACACACACACACACACACACACACACACATTGATATATCCCACACTGGGATAATACACAGACACACACACACTGATATAACCCACACTGGGACTATACACACACACACACACATACTGATATAACCCACACTGGGATTATACACACACACACACACACACACACACACACACTGATATATCCCACACTGGGATTATACACACACAAACACACACTGATATAGCCCACACTGGGACTATACACACGCACACTGATATATCGCACACTGTGATTATACACACACACTGATATATCACACACTGGGACTATGCACACAAACACACACTGATATATCCCACACTGTTTCTATATACACACACACACACACACACACACTGATATATCCCACACTGGGACTATATACACACACACACACTGATATAACCCACACTGGGACTATACACACACACACATTGTATATCCCACACTGGGATTATACACACACACACACACACTGAAATAACCCAAACTGGGATTAGACACACACACTGATATATCACACACTGGTACTATACACACAAACACACACTGATATATCCCACACTGGGATTATGCACACACACACACACACACACACTGATATATCCCACACTTGGACTATACACACACACAAACACTGATATATACTCACACTGGTGTTATACACACACACACACACACTGAAATAACCCACACTGGGATTATACACACACACACACACACACAAACTGATATAACCCACACTGGGATTATACGCACACACACACACACACACACACACACACTGAAATAACCCACACTGGGATTATACACACTCACTGATATATCCCACACTGGGACTATATACACACAAACACACACTGATATATCCCACACTGGGATTATACACACACATACACACACACACACTGATATATCTCACACTGGGTCTATATACACACACACACACAAACACACACTGATATATCTCACACTGGGATTATGCACACACACACACACACTGATATACCCCACACTGGGACTATACACACACAAACACACTGATATATCCCACACTGTGATTATACACACACACTGATATATTACACACTGGGACTGTACACACAAACACACACTGATATATCCCACACTGGGTCTATATACACACACACACACACTGATATATCCCACTCTGGGACTATGCACACACACACACACTGATATATCCCACACTGGGACTATACACACACACAATGATATATCGCACACTGTGATTATACACACACACTGATATATCACACACTGGGACTATGCACACAAACACACACTGATATATCCCACACTGTGTCTATATACACACACACACACACTGATATATCCCACACTGGGACTATACACACACACACATTGTATATCCCACACTGGGATTATACACACACACACACACACTGAAATAACCCAAACTGGGATTAGACACACACACTGATATATCACACACTGGTACTATACACACAAACACACACTGATATATCCCACACTGGGATTATGCACACACACACACACACACTGATATATCCCACACTGGGACTATACACACACACACACACTGATATATCTCACACTGGTGTTATACACACACACACACACACTGAAATAACCCACACTGGGATTATACACACACACACACACACACACAAACTGATATATAACCCACACTGGGATTATACGCACACACACACACACACACACACACACACACTGAAATAACCCACACTGGGATTATACACACACACAGACACTGATATATCCCACACTGGGACTATACACACACACACACACACTGATATATCCCACACTGGGATTTTATAAACACACACACACACACAGATATCGCCCACACTGGGATTATACACACACACCCACACACACACACTGATATATCCCACAGTGGGACGATACACACACACACAATGATATATTCCACACTTGGACTATACACACACACACACACACACACACACACAGATATATCCCACACTGGGATTATACACACACACACACACTAATATAACCCACACTGGGATTATACACACACACACACACACACACACACACTGATATATCCCACACTGGGATTATACACACACACACAGACACAGATATAACCCACACTGGGTCTATATACACACACACACACACTGATATATCCAACACTGGGTCTATATACACACACACATACTCACACTGATATATCCCAACTGGGACTATACACACACACACACTGATATATCCCACACTGGGATTATACACACACACACACACACTGATGTATCCCACACTGGGATTATACACACTCACACACACACACACACACACTGATATATCGCACACTGGGATTATACATACACACTGATATATCACACACTAGTACTATACACACAAACACACACTGATATATCCCACACTGGGACAACACACACACACACACACACACTGATATATCCCACACTGTGATTATACACACACACACACACACTGATGTATCCCACACTGGGATTATACACACTCACACACACACACACACACACTGATATATCGCACACTGGGATTATACATACACACTGATATATCACACACTAGTACTATACACACAAACACACACTGATATATCCCACACTGGGACAACACACACACACACACACACACTGATATATCCTACACTGGTATTATACACACTCACACACACACTGAAATAACCCACACTGGGATTATACACACACACACTGATATAACCCACACTGGGATTATACGCACACACACAAACACACACTGAAAAAACCCACACTGGGATTATACACACACACACACACTGATATAACCCACAAAGGGATTACACACACACACACACACTGATATATCCCACAGTGGGATTTTATATACACACACACACACACAGATATCGCCCACACTGGGATTATACACACACACACACACACACACACAATGATATATTCCACACTTGGATTATACACACACACACACACACACACATACAGATATATCCCACACTGGGATTATACACACACACACACACTGATATATCCCACACTGGGATTATACACACACACACAGACACAGATATAACCCACACTGGGTCTATATACACACACACACATACTGATATATCCAACACTGGGTTTATATACACACACACATACTCACACTGATATATCCCACACTGCGACTATACACACACACACACACACACACTGATATATCCCACACTGGGATTATACACACACACACACACTGATATAACCCACAAAGGGATTACACACACACACACACACACACACACACACTGATATATCCCACACTGTGATTATGCACACACACACACACACTGATATACTGATATATCCCACACTGGGATTATACACACTCACACACACACACACACACACTGATATATCGCACACTGGGATTATACACACACACTGATATATCACACACTGGTACTATACACACAAACACACACTGATATATCCCACACTGGGACAATACACACACACACACACACACTGATATATCCTACACTGGTATTATACACACTCACACACACACTGAAATAACCCACACTGGGATTATACACACACACACACACACTGATATAACCCACACTGGGATTATACGCACACACACAGACACACACACTGAAAAAACCCACATTGGGATTATACACACACACACTGATATATCCCACACTGGGACTATACACACACACACGGATATATCCCACACTGGTATTATACACACACAAACACGCATTGATGTATGCCACACTGGGATTATACACACACACACACTGATATAACCCACACTGGGCTTATACACACACACACACACACACACAGACTGATATAACCCACACTGGGATTATACACACACACTGATATATCCCACACTGGGACTATACACACACACTGATATATCCCACACTGGGACTATACACACACACACACACACTGATATAGCGCACACTGGTATTATACACACAAACACACACTGATATATCCCACACTGTGTCTATATATACACACACACACAAGCACTGATATATCCCACACTGGGACTATATACACACAAACACACACTGATATATCCCACACTGGGATTATGCACACACACACACACACTGATATACCCCACACTGGGACTATACACACACAAACACATTGAGATATCCCACACTGTGATTATACACACACACTGATATATCACACACTGGGACTGTACACACAAACACACACTGATATATCCCACTCTGGGACTATGCACACCCACACACACACTGATATATCCCACACTGGGACTATACACACACACACATTGTATATACCACACTGGGATTATACACACACACACACACACACTGAAATAACCCACACTGGGATTAGACACACATACTGATATATCACACACTGGTATTATACACACAAACACACACTGATGTATCCCACACTGGGATTATGCACGCACACACACACACTGATATATCCCACACTGGGACTATACACACACAAACACACACTGATATAGCCCACACTGGGATTATACACGCACACACACACACTGATATAACCACACTGGGATTATACACACACACACACACACACACAAACTGATATAACCCACACTGGGATTATACGCACACACACACACACACACACTGAAATAACCCACACTGGGATTATACGCACACACACACACACACTGATATATCCCACACTGGGACGATACACACACACACACACTGATATAACCCACACTGGGATTATACACATACACACACACTGATATAACCCACACTGGGATTATACACACACACACATTGTATATCCCACACAGGGATTATACACATACACACACACACTGATATATCCCACACTGGGATTATACACACACACACACACACACTGATATATCCCACACTGGGACTATATACACACACACACACACACACACTGATATATCCCACACTGGGATTATACACACACACACACACACACACACACACTGATATATCCCGCACTGGGACTATACACACACACACACACACTGATATATCCCACGCTGGGATTATACACACACACTGATATATCCCACACTGGGACTATACACACAAACACTGATATAACCCACACTGGGATTATACACACACACTGATATATCCCACACTGGGACTATATACACACTCACACACTGATATATCGCACACTGGGATTATACACACAAACACACACTGATATATCCCACACTGGGATTATGCACACGCACACACACACTGATATATCCCACACTGGGACTATACCCACACACACACACTGAAAAATCCAACACTGGTATTATACACTCACACACACACACTGATATATCCCACACTGGGACTATATACACACACACACAAACACACACACCGATATATCCCACACTGGGATTATGCACACACACACACACACTGATATATCCCACACTGGGACTATACACACGCAAACACACTGATATATTCCACACTGTGATTATACACACACACTGATATATCACACACTGGGACTGTACACACAAACACACACTGATATATCCCACACTGGGTCTTGTCGAAATCTCAACCTCAGAAAAGAATGACTCAGACACTTACAGCTCCGATAGAAGTTTCCCTTTTAATTTACTTGCTCGCAAGGGGTAGGTTTCACTCAGTCAAGGGCCAAATGAACACCTCCGAAATGGTACAGCTTCACAAGATATTTATACAGTAAAACCCAAGTTCTGGCCTCTCCCTGTGTATTGCTCTGTCTCACAGTCAGTGAATACAGATAAAGAGTTAATTACTATATCCTGGTCCTGACATGGTGTCGAGATATTTCCTTTTGTCAGGGTTATCAGAAAGCCAAACGGCCATTACTCCATGAGTCATAGGTAATGGGCTATCACCTATCTTGTATTGTGTCAGGATTATCCAATTTCCTGGTCAGTTTACCTGTTTGCTTCAAATGGATGAGGTAAAGGAAAGAGATAATGGCTAGAAGATAAGGGTGGGGTGACATGGAACTCCTGTAGTGTAGACAATAGGAGAGCACCATGGGGGTTACTTGTCTCAGCATGACTTGTCTCCTAGCTGTCTGATAACCATCAGCCATCTAACAGCAGGTTTGGCTGTTTATGCAAGCTGGCTGCTAAAATGCAGAAAGTTCTGGAAGGGCCAGGACTCCATTTTAATCAAAAGGCACACAAATACCGTATGGTATCAGCTTAGATAAAAATACATTTCCACATTCCCCCATTTTGTCCTTCACAAGGACAACTCAATCCATTCTGATCTTGTACAGTCTCTCCATTTCCATTTCCACACAAGAGCCTTCAGCAGTTGTTGCTACCATAACTCTAGCCGTGGTCTCGGTCGGTAACATAGTTTCTCCCACCCTGGCACAGCAACACTTAATGACGACAAATAATAGATACAGGGCGAAGACTATCAGCAGGAATATGATCAAACCCTGTACCACAGATTTCCCCAGGGCTCCCAACCATCCTGATGCCCAACCCCACAAGGTGATACCGTCCTGGCCAACTGTCTGTTTATACTCTATTACCTTTTTCCTGATGTTTTCAGCTAGACTGCCGATATCTTCTGATTTATCTGGGATATATGTACAGCATTCTTCACCTATTAATGCGCATGTCCCTCCCTCCTTGGCTAGGAGATAATCTAAGGCCATACGATTTTGGAGAGCCACTGTTCGAATAGCTACCATTTCGTCATTTATCCCTTCAAAGGCTTGGGAAGTTGCGTTGGCTACTGATTCTACTAAGTTAGCCAGTTCCCGTAACTGCCATTCGGTCGATGCTATTCCATAGGGTGGCACCATTACCTTGAATATTCCGTTTAGCCACGTCAAATCCCGTTTAAATCTGTGGCTTCCATAGGCCTCCCTTAGAGTCCTTACTGATCTGATAAGGGGTACCACATATCCTAAGTAACAGGACCCTGTCCAGTTGGCTGGTAACCATGGGTAGGCTTTATGGCCACAAATAAAGTAGGTGCAATTATAGGACGTCAGCTCCTGGTCCTTTTGCACTATCCCTACTCGAGTGGTCTCACCTTCCCACCCTTCACCTGGGGCTTTGTTATGGACCGTTGTCCAGCCAACGGTTGCTATCTTTCTCTCAGTGGGATTAGTTGTGGCTTGCCATTTAATCATTTGGGAAGACTTGCTGCGTCCCATTTCTGGTCCTTTAGTCTCATTACTCACTAGGCATATTATACCTTCAGGATTCCCTATTCTGGGAGTAATGCTTAGGAAGGGAGGCTGATGGTTATTATCATAATTGGGCTGGTACCATCCCTGGAAGGCTGTAAGTTTATAACCTGCCGACCTCCATTCTGTTTGCTCCTTCGTTTCTGGCCCCTTAGTTAGTTTTGTCCTGTTTTGCACTGTCAACCATTCTACCATTTCTGATTCGTTAAAGGGGACAGATCTCAGGGGAATACCCCCCCCTGGAGTGGACAGGTACATGGGAACATATCCAGCAACTCGACAAGTTTCTTTCTTGAGCATACCTATGACTCAGTGCCATAAATACGTTTACGTGCAATTCCCTTCGGTGGTGGGTCTGTACCCCTGGTGTAATCAATAATGCAAAGTAAAACCCTGTCAAGCCCAGCACCATCAGTCCCCATAGTCCATACAGTTCCTTATTCAGTCTTCCTTTTTCTGTTCCTCTGATTCCTTCGTCCCTTCCTCCTGGTCGGGTGCCCGTTTGCAATGGGATGCGTGGATCCATGTTGGTCTTTCCTTTACCTTGATTGCAGTATTGGTCGCCAGCAGGACCTGGTATGGTCCTTCGAATCTTGGCTGTAGACTGCTTTTCCTTTTAAAAATCTTGATGTAAACGAATTCCCCTGGCTCCAGGTTATGACACTTCCCTTCCGCTGGCTTGACTTGGGCTTCCTTTACCTGTGAATGAAAGCTGGAAATACATTTGGTTAGTGCAATACAATAATTCAACATATTTTCCTCCATTTTGTGGATGTCCATCTGTTTTGCAGTAAATGGTGCTGTAAAAGGTAGTCGTTGGGGACGTCCCATAACTATCTCATGCGGTGACAGGCCTGTTGTTCTGTTGGTTGCAGATCGCATTACCATCAAAGCTAAGGGCAGCAGTTCTGTCCATTTCAGTCCAGTGTCATTGCATAGTTTTGCCAGCTTATTTTTAAGCATTCCATTATATCTTTCAACAAGTCCAGCTGATTGTGGATGATAACTGCAATGAAAACGTTGATTAATCTGTAAAGCTTTACACATTTCTCTTATGACAGTTCCCGTGAAATGTGACCCGTTATCACTGGAAAGCTTAGCAGGGATTCCGAAGCGCGGTACAATTTCTTTTAACAAACATTTAGCAACAGTAGTGGCATCGGCCTTTTTACATGGAAAGGCTTCAATCCATCTAGAGAACACATCTACAATAACTACTACATACTTGAATCCCATACACATAGGTAATTCAATAAAATCCATTTGTAAATGTACAAAAGGCCCGACTGGATTTGGGTGGGAGGCAGATTCTACTTTTTCCGTCTTACCCGGATTCATTGTCTGACAGGTAACACAATTTTCACAGATTTGTTTTGCAATTGCCGAAATACCTGGTGCATACCAAGTTGCCAAAATATAATCTGCCAATCCCCCTTTGCCTGCATGTGTGAATGTATGAACACATCGGGCAATCCATGGAAGTAAGGATCTAGGGGCCACCACGCGGCCGTCATGGTGAACCCATATTCCTTCTGGATTTTTATAACATTGATCCTTCGTCCAGGTCACCACCTCCTCCGTACTGGCCTGTGTCTGAAAGGCCAGCACGTCATTAATAGTGGGTGGCGGGTCTGAGCAATGATTTTTCCTTAGTGGGAACAATGACACCTGCATCCCCCCTTTCGACAGAGCTGCTGACTTAGCTGCATTATCAGCTCTGGCATTCCCAAGTGCCACCTCATTTGACTGGCCTGTATGTGCTTGGCATTTGATAATGGCAAGTTTTAAGGGGCATTGAATGGCTCGCAGGAGATTTTCCACTTGTTCTGCATTTTTGATAGGGGTTCCTGAAGAAGTCAGGTACCCGCGAATCTTCCAAATTTGTCCATAGTCATGTGATACCCCAAAAGCATACCTGGAGTCAGTGTAGATATTAACTGTGTGTCCTTCAGCCAGAATACAGGCTCGAGTTAACGCAAACAATTCGGCTTGTTGGGCTGAAAAGGAGTCTGGAAGAGAGGCTGTTTCGACAACATTAAACTGAGTTACAATTGCATAAGCTGCTCTAGGTTGGCCCCTATCATTTCGTAGGGCTGATCCGTCAACATAGTACATTAGATCAGGGTTACACATTGGTACATCTGTTAGATTGATACGTGGTTTAGTCACTAATTCGGTTACCATTTCACATGAATGGGGTTCGCCGTCGTCTTCCGTGGGGAGTAGAGTGGCTGGATTTAAGGTAGTACACCTTTTGATGACAAGGTTCGGATTTGATAACAGTTCGACCTCGTATTTAGTGGTTCTTGCGGAGGTTAGGTGTTGGGTGGCACATTTAGTAAGTAAAGTCTCGACAGAGTGTGGGATATACAAAATGGTCTGATGATTTAGAGTTATTGGCTGAGCCTGTTGCATAGCATAATAAGCTGTTGCCAACGAAGGAAGACATCCTGGTAGTCCGGTGCCACTGGGTCTAGTTGGGTACTGAAATATGCTACCGGTCGCTGCCTGTCCCCATGTAACTGAGTCAAAACAGATTGTGCAAAACCCGACTTGTGATGCACAAATAAGTTGAATAGCTTAGTGTAATCTGGTAATCCCAAGGCTGGTGCTGAAGTGAGGGACTGCTTAAGGTTCTGGAAAGCATTCCGGGATACTTCATTCCACATCCTTTAAGCATTGTGAGAATATAGTAGATTCATTCACAGCTCGTAGGTCATGGACAAACCTCCATTTGTGTGGGCTTCTGAACTGGACAAATCTGTGTGTTACACGGACTTCTCATTTATGCTTATAGTGATTCACAGATCACAGAATGTAAAGTACTTGTTTTCTAATCTTATTAAAAGGCCTCCAAACCCAAGATTTTTCCAATACACTCAAAATGTTGATCAAGGAGATCACCTGAAATATCTCAAAATCCCAATTCAATTATTGTACTGCCACTCTTTATCCAAAAAAATCCTCCTACTGAGTTAGAAGCTTTTGTACCAAGATTTTACACCAAGGACAATGAGAGTGTACTCCCCCAGCCTGCACCTCGAGAGACCCACAAAGGCTTTTTAAAAAAAAAGCATTACAACTTTTAACCACGGGACCATGTCTCAACAAACCTATCCTTTGTACATTTCCTAGCTCCGTAACCTCTCATCCGAATAAATCCACACCTGCGCTTCTAACTTAAAATGTCTTAAACTTCCCACATACAGGACAACACTATGAAGGGTTAAAAAACTTCACTTTGTTTGAAAAAGTGGGTGGAGCTAAAACAAACAGGCAGCTCCACAACTTTTCCAAACAGGTTTCCAGACACAAGGAAAAAAGACAGAAGCACTCTCATTCAAAGACAAGACATTCACAAGTCTCTCTCCATTCAATAAAGCTTTTTCTTTTGCTAGCTTCATTTTTTTTTTTGAATCCATAAGTCACTATCAGGTTCTCTTTTTTTTTACATTTGATTTACTTCCTCTGTTAATTTTACATGGACTTGAAGAATCGGAACCCAGGCCTTTTCTATTACTTTCCTTTTTTTTCCTACCTGGATCTCTGTTTATAAGACATTCCTCTAGACACGTTGTTCTCTCTAAATTAAATGAACCATCGGGTGGAAATGGCCTGTTTTCACCCTTAGTCCACTTTACTGGTTTTTGTTTCTTTGGTCAATTGAAGACTGACCACAATTCTGGAGCATGACATAGGCTGGTGTGCCTTTTGTGGTGTTTTAACTTGCTCCGGCACCCATTCTGGATGATTAAGATTTTACCACAGTTTCTGATCTCACAATCCTTTCGGCCAACCGAGTTCTCTACGCCCACTTCTCCTGGCCGTTACGTGGCCTGAAAAGGCTCTTAATTCGGGCTCAGTCTGGGTGTGTGAGATATGTTGGCACGAACCAACCGTAGTTGATCACTCAGTTACTGTTTCTTTTCTTAATCAATCCTTGTGTTTTTTTTTCGAATCACAACTTTCCCTAGTGACTCTTCCCGTTTCTCTAATGGCAATGACTCACAAAGGTATTGCAACCAACAGTAATACAAGGACAACAAACAATATTCCCGTGAGTACACAAATCATAACCTCTAAACAAATTCTCAGTCTGCGTTGTACGCCACTACAGACCGAG
The DNA here is from genome assembly GCF_044704955.1 of Pristiophorus japonicus. Classification (NCBI taxonomy): domain Eukaryota; kingdom Metazoa; phylum Chordata; class Chondrichthyes; family Pristiophoridae; genus Pristiophorus; species Pristiophorus japonicus. Next base: position 18,200,446 of record NC_092011.1, on the reverse strand, counting down.
TCCTTAACTTATCCTAATAACAGCTGATAAAACTTAAGGTTCCGTACCCAAACTCTTTGATCGATTGCGCTCTTTTTTTTTTAATAGTCTTATCACATAAGAACCCCTTCCGAATTAAAAACAATAAAAATCTTATCACATAAGAACCTTCGATCGATTAGCGCTTTCTTTTTTCTTTTTTTTTTAATAGTCTTATCACATAAGAACCCCTTCCGAATTAAAAACAATAAAAATCTTATCACATAAGAACCTGGAACCCTTTTCGATCGACTAGCGCTCCCTTACCTACTGAAACCTTCCCCGGGCTGTCTCGAGATTTTTTCCAGAACCTGTTCTCTTCTGCTGGCGAGCTGAGAAAGAAATGGTTATAAAAAAAATACCTTTAACTTTTAAATGCCGAGTCTTGTAGATGCAGTACCTCAGCTGTGGACAACAGATTACATCTGCGATTCAACAGTGAAGAAACCTCTTGTGAGCAAAGGCTCACCTTGTTTGGCCACCGAAGCCTTTCACTGGAGAGGCACTATGCCTGTATCCGTTTTACTCACAGGACAGAGAGTATGCATCTCGGTGGAACCTCCAATAACTGTCGAAATCTCGACCTCAGAAAAGAATGACTCCGACACTTACAGCTCCGATAGAAGTTTCCCTTTTAATTTACTTGGTTGCAAGGGGTAGGTTACACTCAGTCAAGGGCTAAATGAACACCTCCGAAATGGTACAGCTTCACAATATTTATACAGTAAAACCCAAGTTCTGGCCTCTCCCTGTGTATTGCTCTGTCTCACAGTCAGTGAATACAGATAAAGAGTTAATTACTATATCCTGGTCCTGACATGGTGTCGAGATATTTCCTTTTGTCAGGGTTATCAGAAAGCCAAACGGCCATTACTCCATGAGTCATAGGTAATGGGCTATCACCTGTCTTGTATTGTGTCAGGATTATCCAATTTCCTGGTCAGTTTACCTGTTTGCTTCAAATGGATGAGGTAAAGGAAAGAGATAATGGCTAGAAGATAAGGGTGGGGTGACATGGAACTCCTGTAGTGTAGACAATAGGAGAGCACCATGGGGGTTACTTGTCTCAGCATGACTTGTCTCCTAGCTGTCTGATAACCATCAGCCATCTAACAGCAGGTTTGGCTGTTTATGCAAGCTGGCTGCTAAAATGCAGAAAGTTCTGGAAGGGCCAGGACTCCATTTTAATCAAAAGGCACACAAATACCGTATGGTATCAGCTTAGATAAAAATACATTTCCACAGTCTATATACACACACACACACACTGATATATCCTACACTGGGACTATGCACACACACACACACTGATATATCCCACACTGGGACTATACACACGCACATTGATATATCGCACACTGTGATTATACACACACACTGATATATCACACACTGGGACTATACACATAAACACACACTGATATATCCCACACTGTGTCTATATACACACACACACACACACACACATTGTATATCCCACACTGGGATTATACACACACACACACACACACACTGAAATAACCCACACTGGGATTATACACACACACTGATATATCACACAATGGTACTATACACACAAACACACACTGATATATCCCACACTGGTATTATACACACACAAACACACACTGATATAGCCCACACTGGGACTATACACACGCACACTGATATATCGCACACTGTGATTATACACACACACTGATATATCACACACTGGGACTATACACACAAACACACACTGATATATCCCACACTGTGTCTATATACACACACAAACACACACATTGTATATCCCACACTGGGATTATACACACACACACACACACTGAAATAACCCACACTGGGATTATACACACACTGATATATCACACAATGGTACTATACACACAAACACACTGATATATCCCACACTGGTATCATACACACACAAACACACACTGATATAGCCCACACTGGGATTATACACGCACACACACACACTGATATAACCCACACTGGGATTATACACACACACACACACACACACACTGAAATAACCCACACTGGGATTATACACACACACACACACACACACAAACTGATATAACCCACACTGGGATTATACGCACACGCACACACACACACACTAATATAACCCACGCTGGGATTATACACACACACACACACTGATATATCCCACACTGGGATTATACACACACACACACACACACTGATATATCCCACACAGGGATTTAATACACAGACACACACACACAGATTTAGCCCACACTGGGATTATACACACACACACACACACACACACACTGATATATCCCACACTGGGACTATACACACACACACAATGATATATTCCACACTTGGATTATACACACACACACACACACACTGATAGAACCCACACTGGGATTATACACACACACACACACACACTGATATATCCCACACTGGGATTATACACACACTCACACACACTGATATAACCCACACTGGGTCTATATATAGACACACACACACTGATATATCCCACACTGGGTCTATATACACACACACACACTGATATATCCCACACTGGGATTATACACACACACACACACTGATATAACCCACACTGCGATTATGCACACAAACACATTGTATATCCCACACAGGGAATATACACACACACACGCACACTGATATATCCCACACTGGGATTATACACACGCACACACACACACACACACACACACACACACACACACTGATATATCCCACACTGGGATATATACACACACACACACTGATATATCCCACACTGGGACTATACACACACACACACTGATATATTCCACACTGGGACTATACACACACACAAACTGATATATCGGACACTGTGATTATACACACACACTGATATATCACACACTGGGAGTTTACACACAAACACACACTGATATATCCCACACTGGGTCTTTATATATACACACACACACTGATATATCCTACACTGGGACTATACACACACACACTGATATATCGCACACTGTGATTATACACACACACTGATATATCACACACTGGGACTATATATACACACACACACACACACACTGATAAATTCCACACTGGGACTCTACACACACACACACACTGATATAACCCACACTGGGACTATAGACACACACACATTGTATATCCCGCACTGGGATTATACACACACACACACACACACACTGAAATAACCCACACTGGGATTATACACACACACACAGACACACACACACACACACACACTGATATATCCCACACTGGGACTATATACACACACACACACACACACTGATATATCGCACACTGGGATTAAACACACACACTGATATGTCACACACTGGTACTATACACACAAACACACACTGATATATCCCACACTGGGATTATGCACACACACACACACTGATATATCCCACACTGGGACTATACACACACACACACACTGATATATCCCACACTGGTATTATAGACACACACACACACACACACTGAAATAACCCACACTGGGATTATACACACACACACAGACACTGATATAACCCACACTGGGATTATACACACACACTGATATATCCCACACTGGGACTATACACACACACTGATATATCCCACACTGGGACTATGCACACACACACACACTGATATATCCCACACTGGGACTATACACACGCACATTGATATATCGCACACTGTGATTATACACACACACTGATATATCACACACTGGGACTATACACATAAACACACACTGATATATCCCACACTGTGTCTATATACACACACACACACACACACACATTGTATATCCCACACTGGGATTATACACACACACACACACACACACTGAAATAACCCACACTGGGATTATACACACACACTGATATATCACACAATGGTACTATACACACAAACACACACTGATATATCCCACACTGGTATTATACACACACAAACACACACTGATATAGCCCACACTGGGACTATACACACGCACACTGATATATCGCACACTGTGATTATACACACACACTGATATATCACACACTGGGACTATACACACAAACACACACTGATATATCCCACACTGTGTCTATATACACACACAAACACACACATTGTATATCCCACACTGGGATTATACACACACACACACACACTGAAATAACCCACACTGGGATTATACACACACTGATATATCACACAATGGTACTATACACACAAACACACTGATATATCCCACACTGGTATCATACACACACAAACACACACTGATATAGCCCACACTGGGATTATACACGCACACACACACACTGATATAACCCACACTGGGATTATACACACACACACACACACACACACTGAAATAACCCACACTGGGATTATACACACACACACACACACACACAAACTGATATAACCCACACTGGGATTATACGCACACGCACACACACACACACTAATATAACCCACGCTGGGATTATACACACACACACACACTGATATATCCCACACTGGGATTATACACACACACACACACACACTGATATATCCCACACAGGGATTTAATACACAGACACACACACACAGATTTAGCCCACACTGGGATTATACACACACACACACACACACACACACTGATATATCCCACACTGGGACTATACACACACACACAATGATATATTCCACACTTGGATTATACACACACACACACACACACTGATAGAACCCACACTGGGATTATACACACACACACACACACACTGATATATCCCACACTGGGATTATACACACACTCACACACACTGATATAACCCACACTGGGTCTATATATAGACACACACACACTGATATATCCCACACTGGGTCTATATACACACACACACACTGATATATCCCACACTGGGATTATACACACACACACACACTGATATAACCCACACTGCGATTATGCACACAAACACATTGTATATCCCACACAGGGAATATACACACACACACGCACACTGATATATCCCACACTGGGATTATACACACGCACACACACACACACACACACACACACACACACACACTGATATATCCCACACTGGGATATATACACACACACACACTGATATATCCCACACTGGGACTATACACACACACACACTGATATATTCCACACTGGGACTATACACACACACAAACTGATATATCGGACACTGTGATTATACACACACACTGATATATCACACACTGGGAGTTTACACACAAACACACACTGATATATCCCACACTGGGTCTTTATATATACACACACACACTGATATATCCTACACTGGGACTATACACACACACACTGATATATCGCACACTGTGATTATACACACACACTGATATATCACACACTGGGACTATATATACACACACACACACACACACTGATAAATTCCACACTGGGACTCTACACACACACACACACTGATATAACCCACACTGGGACTATAGACACACACACATTGTATATCCCGCACTGGGATTATACACACACACACACACACACACTGAAATAACCCACACTGGGATTATACACACACACACAGACACACACACACACACACACACTGATATATCCCACACTGGGACTATATACACACACACACACACACACTGATATATCGCACACTGGGATTAAACACACACACTGATATGTCACACACTGGTACTATACACACAAACACACACTGATATATCCCACACTGGGATTATGCACACACACACACACTGATATATCCCACACTGGGACTATACACACACACACACACTGATATATCCCACACTGGTATTATAGACACACACACACACACACACTGAAATAACCCACACTGGGATTATACACACACACACAGACACTGATATAACCCACACTGGGATTATACACACACACTGATATATCCCACACTGGGACTATACACACACACTGATATATCCCACACTGGGACTATATACACACACACACACACTGGTATATCGCACATTGGGATTATACACACAAAACACACTGATATATCCCACACTGTGTCTATATATACACACACACACACACACACACTGATATATCCCACACTGGGACTATATACACACAAACACACACTGATATATCCCACACTGGGACTATACGCACACACACACACTGATATATCCCACACTGGTATTATACACACACAAACACACACTGATATAGCCCACACTGGGATTATACACGCACACACACACACTGATATAACCCACACTGGGATTGTACACACACACACACACACACTGAAATAACCCACACTGGGATTATACACACACACACAGACACACACACACACTGATATATCCCACACTGGGACTATATACACACACACACACTGATATATCGCACACTGGCATTAAACACACACACTGATATATCACACACTGGTACTATACACACAAACACACACTGATATATCCCACACTGGGATTATGCACATACACACACACACACTGATATATCCCACACTGGGACTATACACACACACACACACTGATATATCCCACACTGGTATTATAGACACATACACACACACACACTGAAATAACCCACACTGGGATTATACACACACACACACACACTGATATAACCCACACTGGATTATACACACACACTGATATATCCCACACTGGGACTATATACACACAAACACACACTGATATATCCCACACTGGGACTATACACACACACACACACACTGATATATCCCACACTGGGACTATATACACACACTGATATATCACACACTGGGACAGTACACACAAACACACACTGATATATCCCACACTGGGACTATATACACACACACACACTGATATATCGCGCACTGGCATTAAACACACACACTGATATATCACACACTGGTACTATACACACAAACACACACTGATATATCCCACACTGGGATTATGCACACACAAACATACACTGATATATCCCACACTGGGACTATACACACACACACACACTGATATATCCCACACTGGTATTATAGACACACACACACACACACACACTGAAATAACCCACACTGGGATTATATACACACACACACACACACTGATATAACCCACACTGGATTATACACACACACTGATATATCCCACACTGGGACTATATACACACAAACACACACTGATATATCCCACACTGGGACTATACACACACACACACACACTGATATATCCCATACTGGGACTATATACACACACACACACACACACTGATATATCCCACACTGGGATTATGCACACACACACACACACTGATATACCCCACACTGGGACTATACACACACAAACACACTGATATATCCCACACTGTGATTATACACACACACTGATATATCACACACTGGTACTGTACACACAAACACACACTGTTATATCCCACACTGGGTCTATATACACACACACACACACACTGATATATCCCACTCTGGGACTATGCACACACACACACACTGATATATCCCACACTGGGACTATACACACACACAATGATATATCGCACACTGTGATTATACATACACACTGATATATCACACACTGGGACTATGCACACAAACACACACTGATATATCCCACAAAGTGTCTATATACACACACATATACACACACACGCTGATATATCCCACACTGTGACTATACACACACACACACACTGATATAACCCAAACTGGGACTATACACACACACACATTGTATATCCCACACTGTGATTATACACACACACACACACACTGAAATAACCCACACTGGGATTAGACACACACACTGATATATCCCACACTGGGACTATACACACACACACACACTGATATATCTCACACTGGTATTATACATACACAAACAAACACTGCTGTAGCCCACACTGGGATTATACACGCACACACACACACTGATATAACCCACACTGGGATTATACACACACACACACACACACAAACTGATGTAACCCACACTGGGATTATACGCACACACACACACACACACACACTGAAATAACCCACACTGGGATTATACACACACGCACACACTGATATATCCCACACTGGGACTATACACACACACACACACTGATATATCCCACACTGGTATTATAGACACACACACACACACACACCGAAATAACCCACACTGGGATTATACACACACACACACACACTGATATAACCCACACTGGGATTATACACACACACTGATAGATCCCACACTGGGACTATACACACACACTGATATATCCCACACTGGGACTATATACACACACACACACACACTGATATATCGCACACTGGGATTATACAGACAAACACACACTGATATATCCCACACATTGTCTATATATACGCACACACACACACACACACTGATATATCCCACACTGGGACTATATACACACAAACACACACTGATATATCCCACACTGGGACTATGCACACACACACACACACACTGATATATCCCACACTGGGACTATATACACACACACACACACACACACTGATATATCCCACACTGGGATTATGCACACACACACACACACTGGTATATCGCACACTGTGTTATACACACACACACTGATATATCACACACTGGGACTATGCACACAAACACACACTGATATATCCCACACTGTGTCTATATACACACACACACACATACACACACACTGATATATCCCACACTGGGACTATACACACACACACACACACTGATATAACCCACATTGGGACTATACACACACACAGATTGTATATCCCACACTGGGATTATACACACACACACACACACACACTGAAATAACCCACACTGGGATTAGACACACACACTGATATATCACACACTGGTACTATACACACAAACACACACTGATATATCCCACACTGGGATTATGCACACACAAACATATACTGATATAGCCCACACTGGGATTATACACGCACACACACACACTGATATAACCCACACTGGGATTATACACACACACACACACTGATATAAACCACACTGGGATTATGCACACAAACACATTGTATATCCCACACAGGGAATATACACACACACACACACACTGATAGATCCCACACTGGGATTATACACACGCACACACACACACACACACACACACACACACACTGATATATCCCACACTGGGACTATATACACACACACACACTGATATATCCCACACTGGGACTATACACACACACACACTGATATATCGGACACTGTGATTATACACACACACTGATATATCACACACTGGGAGTTTACACACAAACACACACTGATATATCCCACACTGGGTCTTTATATATACACACACACACACACTGATATATCCCACACTGGGACTATGCGCACACACACACACTGATATATCCTACACTGGGACTACACACACACACACTGATATATCGCACACCGTGATTATACACACACACTGATATATCACACACTTGGACTATAATCACAAACACACACTGATATATCCCACACTGTGTCTATATATACACACACACACACACATACTGATATATCCCACACTGGGACTATACTCGCACACACACACTAATATAACCCACACTGGGACTATAGACACACACACATTGTATATACCGCACTGGGATTATACACACACACACACACACACACACACACTGAAATAACCCACACTGGGATTATAAACACACACACACACAAACACACACACACACTCACTGATATATCCCACACTGGGACTATATACACACACACACACTGATATATCGCACACTGGGATTAAACACACACAATGATATATCACACACTGGTACTATACACACAAACACACACTGATATATCCCACACTGGTATTATAGACACACACACACACACACTGAAATAACCCACACTGGGATTATACACACACACACACACACACACACTGATATAACCCACACTGGGATTATACACACTCACTGATATATCCCACACTGGGACTATATACACACAAACACACACTGATATATCCCACACTGGGACTATACACACACACATTCTGATATATCCCACACTGGGTCTATATACACACACACACACAAACACACACTGATATATCCCACACTGGGATTATGCACACACACACCTACACTGATATACCCCACATTGGGACTATACACACACACAATGATATATCGCACACTGTGATTATACACACACACTGATATATCACACACTGGGACTATGCACACAAACACACACTGATATATCCCACACTGTGTCTATATACACACACACACAAACACACACACACTGATATATCCCACACTGGGACTATATACACACACACACACTGATATAACCCACACTGGGACTATACACACACACACATTGTATATCCCACACTGGGATTATACACACACACACACACACTGAAATAACCACACTGGGATTAGACACACACACTGATATATCACACACTGGTATTATACACACAAACACACACTGATATATCCCACACTGGGACTATACACACACACACACACTGATATATCTCACACTGGGATTATACACACACACACACACACACACAAACTGATATAACCCACACTGGGATTTTACGCACACACACACACACACAGACACTGAAATAACCCACACTGGGATTATACACACACACGCACACACACAAACTGATATAACCCACACTGGGATTATACGCACACACACACTGAAATAACCCACACTGGGATTATACACACACACACACACTGATATATCACACACTGGGACTATACACACACACACACACACAGATATCGCCCACACTGGGATTATACACACACACCCACACACACACACTGATATATCCCACAGTGGGACGATACACACACACACACACACACACACACTGATATATCACACACTGGTATTATACACACAAAGACACACTGATATATCCCACACTGGGATAATGCACACACACACACACACACACTGATATATCCCACACTAGGACTATACAGACGCACACACACTGATATATCTCACACTGGGATTATACACACACACACACACACACAAACTGATATAACCCACACTGGGATTTTACGCACACACACAGACACACACACACTGATATATCTCACACTGGGATAATGCACACACACACACACACACACTGATATATCCCACACTGGGACTATACACACACACACACACTGATATATCTCACACTGGGATTATACACACACACACACACAGACACTGAAATAACCCACACTGGGATTATACACACACACGCACACACACAAACTGATATAACCCACACTGGGATTATATGCACACACACACTGAAATAACCCACACTGGGATTATACACACACACACACACTGATATATCACACACTGGGACTATACACACACACACACACACAGATATCGCCCACACTGGGATTATACACACACACCCACACACACACACTGATATATCCCACAGTGGAACGATACACACACACACACACACACACACACTGATATATCACACACTGGTATTATACACACAAACACACACTGATATATCCCACACTGTGTCTATATATACACACACACACACACACTGATATATCCCACACTGGGACTATACACACGCACACACACTGATATATCTCACACTGGGATTATACACACACACACACACACACAAACTGATATAACCCACACTGGGATTTTACGCACACACACACACACACACACACTGAAATAACCCACACTGGGATTATACACACACACGCACACACACAAACTGATATAACCCACACTGGGATTATACGCACACACACACTGAAATAACCCACACTGGGATTATACACACACACACACACTGATATATCACACACTGGGACTATACACACACACACACACACAGATATCACTCACACTGGGATTATACACACACACCCACACACACACAATGATATATTCCACACTTGGATTATACACACACACACACACACACACACACACACACACACACACACACTGATATATCCCACACTGGGATTATACACACACACACACTGATATAACCCACACTGGGACTATACACACACACACACACACATACTGATATAACCCACACTGGGATTATACACACACACACACACACACACACACACACACACTGATATATCCCACACTGGGATTATACACACACACACAGACACAGATATAACCCACACTGGGTCTATATACACACACACACACACACTGATATATCCCACACTGGGTCTATATACACACACACATACTCACGCTGATATATCCCACACTGGGACTATACACACACACACACACACACACACACACTGATATATCCCACACTGGGATTATACACACACACACACACTGATATAACCCACACAGGGATTATACACACTCACTGATATATCCCACACTGGGACTATATACACACAAACACACACTGATATATCCCACACTGGGATTATACACACACACACACACAATGATATATCCCACACTGGGTCTATATATACACACACACACACTGACATATCCCACTCTGGGACTATGCACACACACACAGACTGATATATCCCACACTGGGACTATACACACACACAATGATATATCGCACACTGTGATTATACACACACATTGATATATCACACACTGGGACTGTACACACAAACACACACTGATATATCCCACACTGTGTCTATACACATACACACACACACACACACTGATATATCCCACACTGGGACTATATACAAACACACACACTGATATAACCCACACTGGGACTATACACACACACACATTGTATATCCCACACTGGGATTATACACACACACACACACACTGAAATAACCCACACTGGGATTAGACACACACACTGATATATCACACACTGGTACTATACACACAAACACACACTGATATATCCCACACTGGGATTATGCACACACACACACACACACTGATATATCCCACACTGGGACTATACACACACACACACACTGATATATCTCACACTGGTGTTATACACACACACACACACACTGAAATAACCCACACTGCGATTATACACACACACACACACACACACACACAAACTGATATAACCCACACTGGGATTATACGCACACACACACACACACACACACACACACACTGAAATAACCCACACTGGGATTATACACACACACAGACACTGATATATCCCACACTGGGACTATACACACACACACACACACACTGATATATCCCACACTGGGATTTTATATACACACACACACACACACATATCGCCCACACTGGGATTATACACACACACCCACACACACACACTGATATATCCCACAGTGGGACGATACACACACACACAATGATATATTCCACACTTGGATTATACACACACACACACACACTGATATATCCCACACTGGGATTTTATATATACACACACACACACAGATATCGCCCACACTGGGATTATACACACACACCCACACACACACACTGATATATCCCACACTGGGACTATACACACACACACACACACACTGATATATCCCACACTGGGATTATACACACACACACAGACACAGATATAACCCACACTGGGTCTATACACACACACACACACACAGATATATCCAACACTGGGTCTATATACACACACACATACTCACACTGATATATCCCACACTGGGACTATACACACACACACACACACACACTGATATATCCCACACTGGGATTATACACACACACACACACTGATATAACCCACAAAGGGAATTCACACACACACACACACACACACTGATATATCCCACACTGTGATTATACACACACACACACTGATATATCCCACACTGGGATTATACACACTCACACACACACACACACACACACTGATATATCGCACACTGGGATTATACACACACACTGATATATCACACACTGGTACTATACACACAAACACACACTGATATATCCCACACTGGGACAACACACACACACACACACACACTGATATATCCTACACTGGTATTATACACACTCACACACACACTGAAATAACCCACACTGGGATTATACACACACACACACCCACTGATATAACACACACTTGGATTATACGCACACACACACACTCACACACACACTGAAAAAACCCACACTGGGATTATACACACACACACTGATATATCCCACACTGGGACTATACACACACACACACACGGATATATCCCACACTGGTATTATACACACACAAACACGCATTGATATATGCCACACTGGGATTATACACACACACACACACAGATATAACCCACACTGGGCTTATACACACACACACACACACACAGACTGATATAACCCACACTGGGATTATACACACACACTGATATATCCCACACTGGGACTATACACACACACTGATATATCCCACACTGGGACTATATACACACACACACACACACTGATATTATCCCACACTGGGACTATATACACACACACACACACTGATATATCCCACACTGGGATTATACACACAAACACACACTGATATATCCCACACTGTGTCTATATATACACACACACACACACACTGATATATCCCACACTGGGACTATATACACACAAACACACACTGATATATCCCACACTGGGATTATGCACACACACACACACACACTGATATACCCCACACTGGGACTATACACACACAAACACATTGATATATCCCACACTGTGATTATACACACACACTGATATATCACACACTGGGATTTTATATACATACACACACACAGATATCGCCCACACTGGGATTATACACACACACCCACACACACACACTGATATATCCCACACTGGGACTATACACACACACACACACACACTGATATATCCCACACTGGGATTATACACACACACACAGACACAGATATAACCCACACTGGGTCTATATACACACACACACACACAGATATATCCAACACTGGGTCTATATACACACACACATACTCACACTGATATATCCTACACTGGGACTATACACACACACACACACACACACACTGATATATCCCACACTGGGATTATACACACACACACACACACACTGATATAACCCACAAAGGGAATTCACACACACACACACACACACACTGATATATCCCACACTGTGATTATACACACACACACACACACTGATATATCCCACACTGGGATTATACACACTCACACACACACACACACACACACTGATATATCGCACACTGGGATTATACACACACACTGATATATCACACACTGGTACTATACACACAAACACACACTGATATATCCCACACTGGGACAATACACACACACACACACACACTGATATATCCTACACTGGTATTATACACACTCACACACACACTGAAATAACCCACACTGGGATTATACACACACACACACCCACTGATATAACACACACTTGGATTATACGCACACACACACACACACACACACACACTGAAAAAACCCACACTGGGATTATACACACACGCACTGATATATCCCACACTGGGACTATACACACACACACACACGGATATATCCCACACTGGTATTATACACACACAAACACGCATTGATATATGCCACACTGGGATTATACACACACACACACACAGATATAACCCACACTGGGCTTATACACACACACACACACACACAGACTGATATAACCCACACTGGGATTATACTGATATATCCCACACTGGGACTATACACACACACTGATATATCCCACACTGGGACTATATACACACACACACACACACTGATATATCCCACACTGGGACTATATACACACAAACACACACTGATATATCCCACACTGGGATTATACACACAAACACACACTGATATATCCCACACTGTGTCTATATATACACACACACACACACACTGATATATCCCACACTGGGACTATATACACACAAACACACACGGATATATCCCACACTGGGATTATGCACACACACACACACACACACACACACTGATATACCCCACACTGGGACTATACACACACAAACACATTGATATATCCCACACTGTGATTATACACACACACTGATATATCACACACTGGGATTTTATATACATACACACACACAGATATCGCCCACACTGGGATTATACACACACACCCACACACACACACTGATATATCCCACAGTAGGACGATACACACACACACAAACACACACACACACACACAGATATATCCCACAATGGGATTATACACACACACACACACACTGATATAACCCACACTGGGATTATACACACACACGCACACACACACACACACACACACACACTGATATATCCCACACTGGGATTATACACACACACACACACACAGATATAACCCACACTGGGTCTATATACACACACACACACACTGATATATCCAACACTGGGTCTATATACACACACACATACTCACACTGATATATCCCACACTGGGACTATACACACACACACACACACACACACTGATATATCCCACACTGGGATTATACACACACACACACACTGATATAACCCACAAAGGGATTTTACACACACACACACACACACACACTGATATATCCCACACTGTGATTATACACACACACACACTGATATACCCCACGCTGGGATTATACACACTCACACACACACACACACACACTGATATATCGCACACTGGGATTATACACACACACTGATATATCACACACTGGTACTATACACACAAACACACACTGATATATCCCACACTGGGACAATACACACACACACACACACACACTGAAAAAACCCACACTGGGATTATACACACACACACACACTGATATAACCCACACTGGGCTTATACACACACACACACACACACAGACTGATATAACCCACACTGGGATTATACACACACACTGATATATCCCACACTGGGACTATACACACACACTGATATATCCCACACTGGGACTATATACACACACACACACACTGATATAGCGCACACTGGGATTATACACACAAACACACACTGATATATCCCACACTGTGTCTATATATACACACACACACACACACTGGTATATCCCACACTGGGACTATATACACACAAACACACACTGATATATCCCACACTGGGATTATGCACACACACACACACACACACTGATATATCCCATACTGGGACTATACACACACAAACACACTGATATATCCCACACTGTGATTATACACGCACACACACACACTGATATAACCCACACTGGGATTATACACACACACACGCACACACACACACACTGAAAAAACCCACACTGGGATTATACACACACACACACACACTGATATAACCCACACTGGGCTTATTCACACACACACACAAACACAGACTGATATAACCCACACTGGAATTATACACACACACTGATATATCCCACACTGGGACTATACACACACACTGATATATCCCACACTGGGACTATATACACACACACACACACTGATATAGCGCACACTGGGATTATACACACAAACACACACTGATATATCCCACACTGTGTCTATATATACATACACACACACACACTGATATATCCCACACTGGGACTATATACACACAAACACACACTGATATATCCCACACTGGGATTATGCACACACACACACACACTGATATACCCCACACTGGGACTATACACACACAAACACACTGATATATCCCACACTGTGATTATACACACACACACACACACTTATATATCCCACACTGTGATTATACATGCACACACACACACTGAAATAACCCACACTGTGATTAGACACACATACTGATATATCACACACTGGTACTATGCACACAAACACACACTGATGTATCCCACACTGGGACTATACACACACAAACAAACACTGATATAGCCCACACTGGGATTATACACGCACACACACACACACTGATATAACCCACACAGGGATTATACACACACACACACACACACAAACTGATATAACCCACACTGGGATTATACGCACACACACACACACACTGATATAACCCACACTGGGATTATACACACACACACACACTGATATATCCCACACTGGGACTATACACACACACACACACACACACACACACTGATATATCCCACACTGGGATTTTATATAAACACACACACACACAGATATCGCCCACACTGGGATTATACACACACACCCACACACACACACTGATATATCCCACACTGGGACGATACACACACACACAATTATATATTCCACACTTGGATTATACACACACACACACACACACACATACACACACTGAAATATCCCACACTGGGATTCTACACACACACACACTGATATAACCCACACTGGAACAAGACACACACACACACACACTGATATAACCCACACTGGGATTATACACACACATACACACACACACACACACACACACTGATAGATCCCACACTGGGATTATACACACACACACAGACACTGATATAACCCACACTGGGACTATACACACACACACACACACACTGATATATCCCACACTGGGATTATACACACACACACACACTGATATATCCCACACTGGGTCTATATACACACACACATACTCACACTGATATATCCCACACTGGGACTATACACACACACACACACACACACTGATATATCCCACACTGGGATTATACACACACACACACACTGATATAACCCACACAGGGATTACACACACACACACACACACACTGATATATCCCACACTGGGATTATACACACACACACACACTGATATAACCCACACTGGGCTTATACACACACACACACACACACAGACTGATATAACCCACACTGGGATTATACACACACACTGATATATCCCACACTGGGACTATACACACACACTGATATATCCCACACTGGGACTATATACACACACACACACACTGATATAGCGCACACTGGGATTATACACACAAACACACACTGATATATCCCACACTGTGTCTATATATACACACACACACACACACTGGTATATCCCACACTGGGACTATATACACACAAACACACACTGATATATCCCACACTGGGATTATGCACACACACACACACACACACACTGATATACCCCATACTGGGACTATACACACACAAACACACTGATATATCCCACACTGTGATTATACACGCACACACACACACTGATATAACCCACACTGGGATTATACACACACACACGCACACACACACACACTGAAAAAACCCACACTGGGATTATACACACCCACACACACACACTGATATAACCCACACTGGGCTTATTCACACACACACACACACACAGACTGATATAACCCACACTGGAATTATACACACACACTGATATATCCCACACTGGGACTATACACACACACTGATATATCCCACACTGGGACTATATACACACACACACACACTGATATAGCGCACACTGGGATTATACACACAAACACACACTGATATATCCCACACTGTGTCTATATATACACACACACACACACACTGATATATCCCACACTGGGACTATATACACACAAACACACACTGATATATCCCACACTGGGATTATGCACACACACACACACACTGATATACCCCACACTGGGACTATACACACACAAACACACTGATATATCCCACACTGTGATTATACACACACACACACACACTTATATATCCCACACTGTGATTATACATGCACACACACACACTGAAATAACCCACACTGTGATTAGACACACATACTGATATATCACACACTGGTACTATGCACACAAACACACACTGATGTATCCCACACTGGGATTATGCATACACACACACACAATGATATATCCCACACTGGGACTATACACACACAAACAAACACTGATATAGCCCACACTGGGATTATACACGCACACACACACACACTGATATAACCCACACAGGGATTATACACACACACACACAAACACAAACTGATATAACCCACACTGGGATTATACGCACACACACACACACACTGATATAACCCACACTGGGATTATACACACACACACACACTGATATATCCCACACTGGGACTATACACACACACACACACACACACCGATATATCCCACACTGGGATTTTATATAAACACACACACACACAGATATCGCCCACACTGGGATTATACACACACACCCACACACACACACTGATATATCCCACACTGGGACGATACACACACACACAATGATATATTCCACACTTGGATTATACACACACACACACACACACACATACACACACTGAAATATCCCACACTGGGATTCTACACACACACACACTGATATAACCCACACTGGAACAAGACACACACACACACACACTGATATAACCCACACTGGGATTATACACACACATACACACACACACACACACACACACTGATAGATCCCACACTGGGATTATACACACACACACAGACACTGATATAACCCACACTGGGACTATACACACACACACACACACACTGATATATCCCACACTGGGATTATACACACACACACACACTGATATATCCCACACTGGGTCTATATACACACACACATACTCACACTGATATATCCCACACTGGGACTATACACACACACACACACACACACTGATATATCCCACACTGGGATTATACACACACACACACACTGATATAACCCACACAGGGATTACACACACACACACACACACACTGATATATCCCACACTGGGATTATACACACACACACACACACTGATATGTCCCACACTGGGATTATACACACTCACACACACACACACACACACTGATATATCGCACACTGGGATTATACACACACACTGATATATCACACACTGGTACTATACACACAAACACACACTGATATATCCCACACTGGGATTATGCACACACACACACACACTGATATATCCCACACTGGGACTTTTCACACACACACACACACTGATATATCCTACACTGGTATTATACACACACACACACACACTGAAATAACCCACACTGGGATTATACACACACACACACACACACACAAACTGATATAACCCACACTGGGATTATACGCACACACACACACACACACACACACACACACTGAAATAACCCACACTGGGATTATACACACACACAGACACTGATATATCCCACACTGGGACTATACACACACACACACACACTGATATATCCCACACTGGGACGATACACACACACACAATTATATATTCCACACTTGGATTATACACACACACACACACACACACATACACACACTGAAATATCCCACACTGGGATTCTACACACACACACACTGATATAACCCACACTGGAACAAGACACACACACACACACACTGATATAACCCACACTGGGATTATACACACACATACACACACACACACACACACACACTGATAGATCCCACACTGGGATTATACACACACACACAGACACTGATATAACCCACACTGGGACTATACACACACACACACACACACTGATATATCCCACACTGGGATTATACACACACACACACACTGATATATCCCACACTGGGTCTATATACACACACACATACTCACACTGATATATCCCACACTGGGACTATACACACACACACACACACACACTGATATATCCCACACTGGGATTATACACACACACACACACTGATATAACCCACACAGGGATTACACACACACACACACACACACTGATATATCCCACACTGGGATTATACACACACACACACACTGATATAACCCACACTGGGCTTATACACACACACACACACACACAGACTGATATAACCCACACTGGGATTATACACACACACTGATATATCCCACACTGGGACTATACACACACACTGATATATCCCACACTGGGACTATATACACACACACACACACTGATATAGCGCACACTGGGATTATACACACAAACACACACTGATATATCCCACACTGTGTCTATATATACACACACACACACACACTGGTATATCCCACACTGGGACTATATACACACAAACACACACTGATATATCCCACACTGGGATTATGCACACACACACACACACACACACTGATATACCCCATACTGGGACTATACACACACAAACACACTGATATATCCCACACTGTGATTATACACGCACACACACACACTGATATAACCCACACTGGGATTATACACACACACACGCACACACACACACACTGAAAAAACCCACACTGGGATTATACACACCCACACACACACACTGATATAACCCACACTGGGCTTATTCACACACACACACACACACAGACTGATATAACCCACACTGGAATTATACACACACACTGATATATCCCACACTGGGACTATACACACACACTGATATATCCCACACTGGGACTATATACACACACACACACACTGATATAGCGCACACTGGGATTATACACACAAACACACACTGATATATCCCACACTGTGTCTATATATACACACACACACACACACTGATATATCCCACACTGGGACTATATACACACAAACACACACTGATATATCCCACACTGGGATTATGCACACACACACACACACTGATATACCCCACACTGGGACTATACACACACAAACACACTGATATATCCCACACTGTGATTATACACACACACACACACACTTATATATCCCACACTGTGATTATACATGCACACACACACACTGAAATAACCCACACTGTGATTAGACACACATACTGATATATCACACACTGGTACTATGCACACAAACACACACTGATGTATCCCACACTGGGATTATGCATACACACACACACAATGATATATCCCACACTGGGACTATACACACACAAACAAACACTGATATAGCCCACACTGGGATTATACACGCACACACACACACACTGATATAACCCACACAGGGATTATACACACACACACACAAACACAAACTGATATAACCCACACTGGGATTATACGCACACACACACACACACTGATATAACCCACACTGGGATTATACACACACACACACACTGATATATCCCACACTGGGACTATACACACACACACACACACACACCGATATATCCCACACTGGGATTTTATATAAACACACACACACACAGATATCGCCCACACTGGGATTATACACACACACCCACACACACACACTGATATATCCCACACTGGGACGATACACACACACACAATGATATATTCCACACTTGGATTATACACACACACACACACACACACATACACACACTGAAATATCCCACACTGGGATTCTACACACACACACACTGATATAACCCACACTGGAACAAGACACACACACACACACACTGATATAACCCACACTGGGATTATACACACACATACACACACACACACACACACACACTGATAGATCCCACACTGGGATTATACACACACACACAGACACTGATATAACCCACACTGGGACTATACACACACACACACACACACTGATATATCCCACACTGGGATTATACACACACACACACACTGATATATCCCACACTGGGTCTATATACACACACACATACTCACACTGATATATCCCACACTGGGACTATACACACACACACACACACACACTGATATATCCCACACTGGGATTATACACACACACACACACTGATATAACCCACACAGGGATTACACACACACACACACACACACTGATATATCCCACACTGGGATTATACACACACACACACACACTGATATGTCCCACACTGGGATTATACACACTCACACACACACACACACACACTGATATATCGCACACTGGGATTATACACACACACTGATATATCACACACTGGTACTATACACACAAACACACACTGATATATCCCACACTGGGATTATGCACACACACACACACACTGATATATCCCACACTGGGACTTTTCACACACACACACACACTGATATATCCTACACTGGTATTATACACACTCACACACACACTGAAATAAACCACACTGGGATTATACACACACACACACACGCACTGATATAACCCACACTGGGATTATACACACACACACACACTGATATATCCCACACTGGGACTATACACACACACAAACACACTGATATAACCCACACTGGTATTATACACACACAAACACGCTTTGATATATGCCACACTGGGATTATACACACACACACACACTGATATAACCCGCACTGTGATTATACACACACACACACACACTGATATAACCCACACTGGGACTTTTCACACACACACACTGATATCATCCACACTGGGATTTTACACACACACATACACTGATATATCCCACACGGGGATTATACATACACACACACTGATATAACCCTCACTGGGATTATACACACACACACACACACACACACTGATATAACCCACACTGGGATTATACACACACACACACACTGATATCACCCACACTGGGATTATATACACACACATACACTGATATATCCCACACTGGGACTATACACACAGTCACACACACACTGATATAACCCACACTGGGATTAAACACACACGCACACAAACACTGATATATCACACTCTGGGATTATACACACACACACTGATATATCCCGCACTGGGATTATACAAATATACACACACACACACACACACACACACACACAGATATAACCCACACTGGGATTATACACACACACACACACACACTAATATATTCCAAACTGGACTATACACACACACACATACACTGATATATCCCACACTGGGATTATACATACACACACACACACAGATATAGCCCACACTGGGATTATACACACACACACACACTGATATAACACACACTGGGACTATACACACACACACATTGTATATCCCACACTGGGATTATACACACACACACACACTGAAATAACCCACACTGGGATTAGACACACACACTGATATATCACACACTGGTACTATACACACAAACACACACTGATATATCCCACACTGGGATTATGCACACACACACACACACACTGATATATCCCACACTGGGACTATACACACACACACACACACACTGATATATCCAACACTGGTATTATACACACACAAACACACACTGATATAGCACACACTGGGATTATACACACACACACACACACACACACACAAACTGATATAACCCACACAGGGATTACACACACACACACTGATATATCCCACACTGGATTATACACACACACACACACACTGATATGTCCCACACTGGGATTATACACACTCACACACACACACACACACACACACTGATATATCGCACACTGGGATTATACACACACACTGATATATCACACACTGGTACTATACACACAAACACACACTGATATATCCCACACTGGGATTATGCACACACACACACACACTGATATATCCCACACTGGGACTTTTCACACACACACACACTCTGATATATCCTACACTGGTATTATACACACTCACACACACACTGAAATAAAACACACTGGGATTATACACACACACACACACGCACTGATATAACCCACACTGGGATTATACGCACGCACACACACACACACACTGAAAAAACCCACACTGGGATTATACACACACACACACACTGATATATCCCACACTGGGACTATACACACACACAAACACACTGATATAACCCACACTGGTATTATACACACACAAACACGCTTTGATATATGCCACACTGGGATTATACACACACACACACACTGATATAACCCGCACTGTGATTATACACACACACACACACACTGATATAACCCACACTGGGACTTTTCACACACACACACTGATATCATCCACACTGGGATTTTACACACACACATACACTGATATATCCCACACGGGGATTATACATACACACACACTGATATAACCCACACTGGGATTATACACACACACACACACACACACACTGATATAACCCACACTGGGATTATACACACACACACACTGATATCACCCACACTGGGATTATATACACACACATACACTGATATATCCCACACTGGGACTATACACACACACACACACACACTGATATAACCCACACTGGGATTAAACACACACGCACACAAACACTGATATATCACACACTGGGATTATACACACACACACTGATATATCCCGCACTGGGATTATACAAATATACACACACACACACACACACACACACACACAGATATAACCCACACTGGGATTATACACACACACACACACACACTAATATATCCCAAACTGGGACTATACACACACACACATACACTGATATATCCCACACTGGGATTATACATACACACACACACACACAGATATAGCCCACACTGGTATTATACACACACACACACACTGATATAACCCACACTGGGACTATACACACACACACATTGTATATCCCACACTGGGATTATACACACACACACACACTGAAATAACCCACACTGGGATTAGACACACACACTGATATATCACACACTGGTACTATACACACAAACACACACTGATATATCCCACACTGGGATTATGCACACACACACACACACTGGTATATCCCACACTGGGACTATACACACACACACACACACTGATATATCCAACACTGGTATTATACACACACAAACACACACTGATATAGCACACACTGGGATTATACACACACACACACACACAAACAAACTGATATAACCCACACTGGGATTATACGCACACACACACACACACACACACTGATATAACCCACACTGGGATTATACACACACACACACTGATATATCCCACACTGGGATTATACACCCACACACACGCACACTGATATATCCCACACTGGGATTTTATATACACACACACACACTGATATATTCCACACTGGGTCTATACACACACACACACACTGATATATCCCACACTGGGTCTATATACACACACACACACTCACACTGATATATCCCACACTGGGACTATACACACACACTCACACTGATATATCCCACACTGGGATTATACACACACACACACACTGATATAACCCACACTGGGACTATACACACATACACATTGTATATCCCACACTGGGATTATACACACACACACACACACACAGAAATAACCCACACTGGGATTATACTCACACACAGACACACACACACACACACTGATATATCCCACACTGGGATTATACACACACACACACACACTGATATAACCCACACTGGGTCTATATATACACACACACACACACTGATATATCCCACACTGGGTCTACATACACACACAGACACTGATATATTCCACACTGGGTCTATATACACACACACACACTCACACTGATATATCCCACACTGTGACTATACACACACACTCACACTGATATATCCCACACTGGGACTATACACACACACACACACTGATATATCCCACACTGCGATTATACACACACACACACACTGATATAACCCACACTGGGACTATACACACATACACATTGTATATCCCACACTGGGATTATACACACACACACACACACACACACACTGATATATCCCACACTGGGACGATATACACACACAAACACTGATATATCGCACACAGTGATTATACACAAACACTGATATATCACACACTGGGACTATACACGCAAACACACACTGATATATCCCACACTGGGTCTATATACACACACACACACACACACACTGATATATCCCACACTTGGATTATACACACACACACACACACACACACACAGATATATCCCACACTGGGATTATACACACACACACACACACTGATATAACCCACACTGGGACTATACACACACACACACACATACTGATATAACCCACACTGGGATTATACACACACACACACACACACACACACACTGATATATTCCACACTGGGATTATACACACACACACAGACACAGATATAACCCACACTGGGTCTATATACACACACACACACACACTGATATATCCCACACTGGGTCTATATACACACACACATACTCACACTGATATATCCCACACTGGGACTATACACACACACACACACACACACACACACACACACACTGATATATCCCACACTGGGATTATACACACACACACACACTGATATAACCCACACAGGGATTATACACACTCACTGATATATCCCACACTGGGACTATATACACACAAACACACACTGATATATCCCACACTGGGATTATACACACACACACACACAATGATATATCCCACACTGGGTCTATATATACACACACACACACTGATATATCCCACTCTGGGACTATGCACACACACACAGACTGATATATCCCACACTGGGACTATACACACACACAATGATATATCGCACACTGTGATTATACACAGACACTGATATATCACACACTGGGACTGTACACACAAACACACACTGATATATCCCACACTGTGTCTATACACACACACACACACACACACACTGATATATCCCACACTGGGACTATATACACACACACTGATATAACCCACTCTGGGACTATACACACACACACATTGTATATCCCACACTGGGATTATACACACACACACACACACTGAAATAACCCACACTGGGATTAGACACACACACTAATATATCACACACTGGTACTATACACACAAACACACACTGATATATCCCACACTGGGATTATGCACACAAACACACACACACTGATATATCCCACACTGGGACTATACACACACACACACACTGATATATCTCACACTGGTGTTATACACACACACACACACACACTGAAATAACCCACACTGGGATTATACACACACACACACACACACACACACACAAACTGATATAACCCACACTGGGATTATACGCACACACACACACACACACACACACACACTGAAATAACCCACACTGGGATTATACACACACACAGACACTGATATATCCCACACTGGGACTATACACACACACACACACACACACTGATATATCCCACACTGGGATTTTATATATACACACACACACACAGATATCGCCCACACTGGGATTATACACACACACCCACACACACACACTGATATATCCCACAGTGGGACGATACACACACACACAATGATATATTCCACACTTGGATTATACACACACACACACACACTGATATATCCCACACTGGGACTATATACACACACACACACTGATATATCCCACACTGGGACTATACACACACACACACACTGATATATCTCACACTGGTGTTATACACACACACACACACACTGAAATAACCCACACTGGGATTATACACACACACACACACACACACACACACAAACTGATATAACCCACACTGGGATTATACGCACACACACACACACACACACACACACACTGAAATAACCCACACTGGGATTATACACACACACAGACACTGATATATCCCACACTGGGACTATACACACACACACACACACACTGATATATCCCACACTGGGATTTTATATATACACACACACACACAGATATCGCCCACACTGGGATTATACACACACACCCACACACACACACTGATATATCCCACAGTGGGACGATACACACACACACAATGATATATTCCACACTTGGATTATACACACACACACACACACTGATATATTCCACACTGGGATTTTATATATACACACACACACACAGATATCGCCCACACTGGGATTATACACACACACCCACAAACACACACTGATATATCCCACACTGGGACTTTACACACACACACACACACACTGAGGTAACCCACACTGGGAATATATACACACACATATACAAACACTGATATAACCCACACTGGGACTATACACACACACACACTAATATATCCCACACTGGGATTATACACACACACACACACACTGATATATCCCACACTGGGATTATACACACACACACACACACATTGACATAACCCATACTGGGATTATACACTCACACACACACTGATATAATCCACACTGGGACTATACACACACACACACACACACACACTGACATAACCCACACTGGGACTATACACACACACACACACACACACTGATATAACCCACACTGAGATCATATGTACACACACACACACACACTGATATATCCCACACTGGGACTACACACACACACACACACTTTGATATAACCCACACTGGGATTATACACACACACACACACACACTGATATATCCCACACTGGCATTATACACACACACACACACACACACACACACACACACACGCACTGATATAACCCACACTGGGATTATACACACACACACACACACACACTGATATAACCCACACTGGGATTATACACACATACACACACACACACTGATATAGACCACACTGTGATTATATACACACACACACACACACTGATATAGCCCACACTGTGATTATATACACACACACACACACTGATATATCCCACACTGGGACAATGCACACACACACACACACTGATATAGACCTCACTGCGATTATACACACACACACACACTGATATAGTCCACATTGGGATTATACATACATATGCACTGATATATCCCACACTGGGACTATACTCTCACACACACACACACACTGATATATCCCACACTGGAATTGTACAAACACACACAGACACACTGATATATCCCACACTGGGATTATACACACACACACACACACACACTGGTATATCCCACACTGGGATTAAACACACACACACACTGATATATCCCACACTGTGATTACATGCACACACACACACACACACTGATATATCCCACACTGGGATTATACACACACACACATTGATATAATCCACACTGGGACTATACACACACACACACACACACACACACACACTGATATAAGCCACACTGGGACTATGCACACACACACACAAACTGATATAACCCACACTGGGATTATACACACACACACTGAAATAATCCACACTGGGATTACACTCACACACACACACACACACACAAACTGATATATCCCACACTGGGATTATACACACACACACACTGATATATCCCTCACTGTGATTACATGCACACACACACACACACTGATATATCCCACACTGGGATTATACACACACACACACTGATATAACCCACACTGGGATTATACACACACACACACACACTCACACACTGATATATCCCACACTGGGTCTATATATACACACACACATAAACACTGACATAACCCACACTGGGACTGTACACACACACACACACTGATTTAACCCACACTGGAATTATACACACACACACACACTGAAATAACCCACACTGGGATTATACACACACACACACACACACACACACACGCACTGATATAACCCACACTGCGACTATACACACACACTGATATAACCCACACTGGGATTATACACACACACACACACTGATATAACCCACACTGGGATGAAACACACACACACACACACACACACACACTGATATAACCCACATTGGGATTATACACACACACACACACTGATATAACCCACACTGGGACTATACACACATACACATTGTATATCCCACACTGGGATTATGCACACACACACACACACACTGAAATAACCCACACTGGGATTATACTCACACACAGACACACACATACACACACTGATATATCCCACACTGGGATTATACACACACACACACACACATTGATATAACCCACACTGGGTCTATATATACGCACACACACACACACTGATATATCCCACACTGGGTCTATATACACACACACACACTGATATATCCCACACTGGGTCTATACACACACACACACACTCACACTGATATATCCCACACTGGGACTATACACACACACTCACACTGATATATCCCACACTGGGACTATACACACACACTCACACTGATATATCCCACACTGGGACTATACACACACACACACACTGATATATCCCACACTGGGATTATACACACACACACACACACACTGATATAACCCACACTGGGACAATACACACATACACATTGCATATCCCACACTGGGATTATACACACACACACACACTGAAATAACCCACACTGGGATTATACACACACACACACACACACACACACATTGATATATCCCACACTGGGACGATATACACACACATACACTGATATATCGCACACTGTGATTATACACAAACACTGATATATCACACACTGGGACTATACACACAAACACACACTGATATATCCCACACTGGGTCTATATACACACACAAACACACACACACACACACACACACTGATATATCCCACACTGGGACTATACACACACACACACACTGATATATCCCACACTGGGATTATACATACACACACACACTGATATAACCCACACTGGGACTATACACACATACACATTGTATATCCCACACTGGGATTATACACACACACACACACACACTGAAATAAACCACACTGGGATTATACACACACACACACACACACACACACACACACACACACACACACACACTGATATATCCCACACTGGGACGATATACACACACATACACTGATATATCGCACACTGGGATTATACACACACACTGATATATCACACACTGGTACTATACACACAAACATACACTGATATATCCCACACTGGGATTATGCACCCACACACACACACTGATGTATCCCACACTGGGACTATACACACACACACACACTGATATATCCCACACTGGTATTATACACACACATACACACACTGATATAGCCCACACTGGGATTTTCCACACACACACACACACACACTGATATAACCCACACTGGGATTACACACACACACACACACACTGATATAACCCACAGTGGGACTATACACACACACTGATATAACCCACACTGGGATTATACACACACACACACACTGATATATCCCACACTGGGATTATACGCACACACACACACACACACTGATATAACCCACAGTGGGACGATACACACACACACACACACACACACACACTGATATATCCCAATCTGGTATTAAACACACACTGATATATCCCACACTGGGATTATACACACACACACAAACACACTGATATAACCATCACTGGGACTTTTCACACACACACACACACACACACACACACACACACACACACACTGATATAACCCACACTGGGACTATACACACACACACACACACTGATATAACCCACACTGGTATTATATACACACACACACACACACACTGAGGTAACCCACACTGGGAATATATACACACACATATACAAACACTGATATAACCCACACTGGGACTATACACACACACACACTAATATATCCCACACTGGGATTATACACACACACACACACACACACTGATATATCCCACACTGGGATTATACACACACACACACACATTGATATAACCCATACTGGGATTATACACTCACACACACACTGATATAATCCACACTGGGACTATACACACACACACACACACACACACTGACATAACCCACACTGGGACTATACACACACACACACACACACACTGATATAACCCACACTGAGATCATATGTACACACACACACACACACTGATATATCCCACACTGGGACTACACACACACACACACACACACATTGATATAACCCACACTGGGATTATATACACACACACACACACACACACACACTGATATATCCCACACTGGCATTATACACAAACACACACACACACACACACACACACACGCACTGATATAACCCACACTGGGATTATACACACACACACACACACACACTGATATAACCCACACTGGGATTATACACACACACACACACACATACTGATATAACCCACACTGGGTTTATACACACACACACACACACTGATATAGACCACACTGTGATTATATACACACACACACACACTGATATATCCCACACTGGGACAATGCACACACACACACACACTGATATAGACCTCACTGCGATTATACACACACACACACTGATATAGTCCACATTGGGATTATACATACATATACACTGATATATCCCACACTGGGACTATACTCACACACACACACACACACACTGATATATCCCACACTGGAATTGTACACACACACACAGACACACTGATATATCCCACACTGGGATTATACACACACACACACACACACACTGGTATATCCCACACTCGGATTATACACACACACACACTGATATATCCCACACTGTGATTACATGCACACACACACACACACACTGATATATCCCACACTGGGATTATACACACACACACATTGATATAAACCACACTGGGACTATACACACACACACACACACACACACACACACTGATATAATCCACACTGGGACTATGCACACACACACACAAACTGATATAACCCACACTGGGATTATACACACACACACTGAAATAATCCACACTGGGATTACACACACACACACACACACACACAAACTGATATATCCCACACTGGGATTATACACACACACACACTGATATAGCCCTCACTGTGATTACATGCACACACACACACACACTGATATATCCCACACTGGGATTATACACACACACACACTGATATAACCCACACTGGGATTATACACACACACACACACACTCACACACTGATATATCCCACACTGGGTCTATATACACACACACATAAACACTGACATAACCCATACTGGGACTGTACACACACACACACACACTGATTTAACCCACACTGGAATTATACACACACACACACACTGAAATAACCCACACTGGGATTATACACACACACACACACACACACATACTGATATAACCCACACTGCGACTATACACACACACTGATATAACCCACACTGGGATTATACACACACACACACACACTGATATAACCCACACTGGGATGAAACACACACACACACACACACACACACACACACACACACACACTGATATAACCCACATTGGGATTATACACACACACACACACACACAGAAATAACCCACACTGGGATTATACACACACACACACACACACACCCACACACACACACACACACACACACACACACACACACACATACACTGATATATCCCACACTGGGATTATACACACACACACATTGATATAATCCACACTGGGACTATACACACACACACACACACACACACATTGATATAATCCACACTGGGACTATGCACACACACACACAAACTGATATAACCCACTTGGGATTATACACAGACACACACACTGATATAACCCACACTGGGATTATACTCACACACACACACACACACACACACACACACTGATATAACCCACACTGGGATTATACACACACACACACTGATATATCCCACACTGGGAATATACACACACACACTGATATATCCCACACAGGGACTATACACACACACACACACACACACTGATATATCGCACACTGGGATTATACACACACACTGATATATCCCACACTGGGATTATACACACACACACACACACTGATATAACCCACACTGGGATTATACACACACACACACACACTGATATAACACACACTGGGATTTTTCACACACACACACACACACACACACACACAGATATCACCAACACTGGGACTATACACACACACACACTGATATAACCCACACTGGTATTATATAAACACACACACACACACACACACACTGATATAACCCACACTGGGAATATACACACACACACACACAAACACTGATATAACCCACACTGGGACTATACACACACACACACACACTGATTTAACCCACACTGGGATTATACACACACACAAACACTGATATAACTCATAATTGGGACTATACACACACACATGCACTCACTGATATTTCACACACTGGGATTACACACACACGCACGCACACACTGATATTTCACACACTGGGATTACACACACACACACACACACGCACGCACACACTGATATTTCACACACTGGGATTACACACACACACACACACACGCACACACACACTGATATATCCCACACTGGGATTAAACACACACGCACACACACACTGATATATCCCACACTGGGATTAAACACACACACACACACGAACACACACACTGATATA
Source organism: Pristiophorus japonicus (assembly GCF_044704955.1). Lineage (NCBI taxonomy): Eukaryota > Metazoa > Chordata > Chondrichthyes > Pristiophoridae > Pristiophorus > Pristiophorus japonicus. The sequence goes on along the minus strand of NC_092011.1, from coordinate 18,163,913 downwards.
TCCCACACTGGGATTAAACACACACACACACACACGCACGCACACACTGATATTTCACACACAGGGATTACACACACACAAACACACACACACACTGCTATATCCCACACTGGGATTATACACACAGACACACACACACACACACACACTGATATAACCCACACTGGGATTATACACACACACACACACACACTGATATAACCCACACTGGGATTTTTCACACACACACACTGATATAACCAACACTGGAACTAGACACACACGCACACACACACACACACACACACACTGATATAACCCACACTGGTATTATCTACACACACACACACACACACACTGATATAACCCACACTGGGAATATACACACACACACATAAACACTGACATAACCCACACTGGGACTATACACACACACACACACACTGATTTAACCCACACTGGGATTATACACACGCACACACACTAATATAACCCACACTGGGATTATACACGCACACACACTGATATAACCCACACTGAGATTATACACACACACACACATACTGAAATAACCAACACTGGGACGATACACACACACAGATATAACCCACACTGAGATTACACACACACACTGATATAACCCACACTGGGATGAAACACACACACACACACACACACACACACACTGATATAACCCACACTGGGATTATACACACACACACACACACACTGATATATCCCACAGTGGAACTATACACACACACATACACTGATATATTCCACACTGGGATTAAACACACACACACAAGCACTGATATATCCCACACTGTGACAATACACACACACACACACTGATATATCCCACACTGGTATTATACACACACAAACAAACACTGATATATTCCACACTGGGATTAAACACACACACACAAGCACTGATATATCCCACACTGTGACAATACACACACACACACACTGATATATCCCACACTGGTATTATACACACACAAACACACACTGATATATCCCACACTGGGCTTATACACACACACACACTGATATAACCCACACTGGGATTATACACTCACACACACACTGATATAACCCACACTGGGACTATACACACACACTGATATAACCCACACTGGGATTATACACACACACACACACACACTGATATAACCCACACTGGGATTATACACACACACACACACACTGATATAACCCACACTGGGATTATACACACACACACACACACTGATATATCCCACATTGGGCTTATACACACACACACACTGATATAACCCACATTGGGATTATACACTCACACACACACTGATATAACCCACACTGGAACTATACACACACACTGATATAACCCACACTGGGATTATACACACACACACACACACACACTGATATAACCCACACTAGGATTATACACACACACACACACACACTGATATAACCCACACTGGGATTTTTCACACACACACACTGATATATCCCACACTGGGACTATACTCACTCATACACACACACACTGATATATCACACACTGGGATTGTACACACACACACAGACACACTGATATATTCCACACTGGGATTATACACACACACACACACTGATATATCCCACACTGGGATTATACACACACACACACTGATATATCCCACACTGTGATTACATGCACACACACACACACACTGATATATCCCACACTGGGATTATACACACACACACATTGATATAATCCACACTGGGACTATACACACACACACACACACTGATATAATCCACACTGGGATGATGCACACACACACACAAACTGATATAACCCACACTGGGATTATACACACACACACTGAAATAATCCACACTGGGATTACATACACACACACACACACACACACAAACTGATATATCCCACACTGGGATTATACACACACACACACTGATGTATCCCACACTGTGATTACATGCACACACACACACACACTGATATATCCCACACTGGGATTATACACACACACACACTGATATAATCCACACTGGGACTATACACACACACACACACACACACACACACACACACTGATATATCCCACACTGGGACTATACACACACACACACACACTGATATAACCCACACTGGGATTATACACACACACACACACACTCACACACTGATATATCCCACACTGGGTCTATATACACACACACATAAACACTGACATAACCCACACTGGGACAGTACACACACACACACACTGATTTAACCCACACTGGGATTATACACACACACACACACTGAAATAACCCACACTGGGATTATACACACACACACACACACACACACACACACTGATATAACCCACACTGCGACTATACACACACACTGATATATCCCACACTGGGATTATACACACACACACACACTGATATAACCCACACTGGGACTATACACACATACACATTGTATATCCCACACTGGGATTATACACACACACACACACACACACACTGAAATAACCCACACTGGGATTATACTCACAAACAGACACACACACACACACACACACTGATATATCCCACACTGGGATTATACACACACACACACACACTGATATAACCCACACTGGGTCTATATATACACACACACACACACACTGATATATCCCACACTGGGTCTATATACACACACACACACTGATATATCCCACACTGGGTCTATACACACACACACACACTCACACTGAAATATCCCACACTGGGACTATACACACACACTCACACTGATATATCCCACACTGGGACTATACACACACACACACACTGATATATCCCACACTGGGATTATACACACACACACACACACACTGATATAACCCACACTGGGACAATACACACATACACATTGTATATCCCACACTGGGATTATACACACACACACACACTGAAATAACCCACACTGGGATTATACACACACACACACACACAAACACACACACACACACACTGATATATC